>NC_079194.1:184843119-184970619 GCF_029499605.1 Hyla sarda | reverse complement strand
TACGGGACCGGAGGAGTGGTGGTCGAAACACTGAAGATGATTTACAACATAACTTACCATGCGCGCGCGCGTCCTCCTCCTCGCTGCTCCGCTCCGTTCTGCTGTTGCCATGGGCGCACGCACGGGATGTCAGTGACGTCCCTGCGTGCGCTACCTCCCAGCGGCCACTGCGTTTTTAAAGTTAATGTGGGGGCCGCCGCAGACAGGTAACCGCCGGGACATCCATGTTTCCTGAAAACATCTTTCGGGACGCAGGGATGTCCAGAATGTGACGGGGGCCCTTGCGGGCGGCCTATGTGGGCCGCCTGTGCTGTACGATGGGCCAATTTTAACGTAGGGGCCTGGAGTGGAGCTCCATCGGCCCCTACGTTAATCCGGCCCTACTTAACGCGCACACACAAGTGTGGTGTCCTGGTACAGGACCTGTTCCTGTCTAAAGTCCCCTCAACCTGAGTCCCTCCATTTCCATAGGGCTCTCCTGCAGGGCTTACCCCTGGTCACCTCATACAACTTATGTTAATATATTATTTAATGTATAGGAAATATAAATGTATAGGACCTTTCCCGGGTCATGTGATGTACATTTGTAATGTATAATTGCTTAAGGACCTTACTGGGTGACGTGATGTACCCAGAGTTCACTGGGTTCAGGACTTACAGGTTTGCTGACCTATGAGCTTAGTCTAGCCCCTTATTATATAAAGGGCTGTAGCCACTAAATTCGCACTCTTAGTTCCTGCCCTTCCCTACACTGAAACAAGCAAAACTATCTCAGCAGAAATATCAAGTAATCTAGGCCAAAGCTCTTTTGGCGTCACGAACAGGATACGGGTGTGTGCCTTAATCCCTTAAGGACCACAGGTTTTTCCGTTTTTGCACTTTCGTTTTTCCTCCTCACCTTTAAAAAATCATAACCCTTCCAATTTTGCACCTAAAAATCCATATGATGGCTTATTTTTTGCACCACCAATTCTACTTTGCAGTGACATCAGTCATTTCACCCAAAAATCTACGGCAAAACGTAAAAAAAAAAATCATTGTGTGATGAAATTGAAGAAAAGACACCATTTTGTAAATTTGGGGGCTTCCATTTCTACGCAGTAAATTTTTCGGTAAAAATGACACCTTATCATTATTCTGTAGGTCCATACGATTAAAATGATACCCTACTTATATAGGTTTAATTTTGTCGTACTTCTGGAAAAAATCATAACTACATGCAGGAAAATTTATACGTTTAAAATTGTCATTTTCTGACCCCTATAACTTTTTTATTTCACCACGTGAAGATCTGAAGATTTTAGCAGTACATTTTTTGTATTGATTGGATGTTTTGATAGCTTTTTATAAATTTTTAAATGATATAAAAAGTGACCAAAAATACGTTATTTTGGACTTTGGAATTTTTTTGCAGGTACGCCATTGACCGTGCGGTTTAATTAATGATATATTTTTATAGTTCAGACATTTACGCACATGGCGATACCACATATGTTTATATTTATTTACATTTTTTTTATGGGAAAAGGGGGGTGATTTGGACTTTTATTAGGGAAAGGGTTAAATGGCATTTATGAACTTTTTTTTATTTTATTTTTTTGCAGTGTTATAGCTCCCATAGGGGGCTATAACACTGCACACACTGATCTTATACACTGTTCACTGCAAAGCCATAGCTTTGCATTGATCAGTGTTATCAGCGGTCGATTGCTCAAGCCTGCATCTCAGGCTTGGAGCAATCAATCGCCGAAGGGACACGCCGGAGGAAGGTAAGAGGACCTCCGCTCGTGTCTCAGCTGATCGGGACACCGCATTTTCACTGCGGTGGTCCCGATCAGCCCCACTGAGCAGCCGGGAAGGTTTCACTTTCGTTTTAGATGCGGCGTTCAACTTTGAACGCCGCGTCTAAAGGGTTAATAGCGTGCGGCACCGCAATCGCTGCCGCGCGCGATTAGCCCCGGGTCCCGGCTTCAGATACATGCCGGGACCAACCCGATATGACACGGGGTCACCGTGTGACCCAGCGTTATATTGCGGGAGCCAGCCAAGGACGTAAATATACGTCCTTGTTCGTTAATGGGTTAAAGAACTTTGCTACCCTGACAAAAGCCATACTCTTCCCCCTATTCAGAGATGTGCTTTGTGAACTGTTCGGAATTATCGCATGTAGCGAATATAATTGTACCCAGAAGTGTATGGGACTTTACTGTTGAGATTGTGCTTGGCTGGGGTGCAAGAAAAAGTAAGGGGGGAGGTGAAGATTGTCTTTCTGTGGCCATGTGCAAAATTCACAGCAAAGCCATGCTGCACTCTCCGCTGCAACAAGTACCTGAAAGGGTTAAAGACTTAACAGAAAAGCACGCGAAAAATTCCAACCCCTGGGCGTGGCCACCAAGTACACGTTTCAATGCCGAAGTGGAATTGTAATCTTCTGCTTGTGTTTGCCGGGGGACAGGAAGTCAGAGCTGCACCGATGACGTCCTTCCGGCTGGCGGCCATCTTGTGGGAGCCCCATATAAAAGAAGCCACGCGGCCAGACCTCTACAGTCTCGAGATGGCAGCAAGGTGTACAGAGATGGCGGAGCCCACCGCACACACATGAAGAGAGTCCTAAGATGGCGCCGAGTAAGAGGAAAGTGGCCAAGGCCAAGGCAACTTTTCCAGGACCTTGCCGACCGCTTGCAGCAGTTGTCCCTTGGGGCCGAGGAGGCCTGCAACCTACCACCGCTACCGGAGGACAACGAGTGGCATCACCCAGGACATCAGCAACGGCATCACCGGTGAGATTGTCCCCTCACCACCACACCTGGGGATCCTGGGCCGAGATGCCGACTGAAGAATCGGACGTGAGTACTCCGGCTGAAGCCACCTTTTCTTCATTATCTAGCCCAGAGAGAGAGGTCCCCTTGTTCCAGGTGACTCCAGCCAGCTCATTCCCACGATCACCCCCTCTTCCGAAATGGGTGTTCGGCAATGAGCCGTCCTTAATACAGTACATGTGGGACCATGACTCATCCACCGGTCCCCACAGCAGAGGCAGAAAGGGCTTGTAGGAGGCTGAAATCTCCGACATGATTGAAAAACAAAAGGCCCAGCATAGGGAGAGATATGGCCCGAAACGCCTCACGTATGAAGACCAAGTGGAACAGCAGAGTGACACAAAGAAACTAGAGGCGCTGTACATTCGGATGTTGGACTACCCACGAGAGGGGGAAGCACCCTTAGAGCGCCGACGTGCCATGGTGGTCAAGTTTGACAAGGTCAGAGGCTATGGTACCCTCCAGGACTGCAGACATGGGGGGACCATCCTGGTGAACAGAAGGGCCGTTCAACGGGACTACCTGCCCAAAAGCTACAAGTTACCACTCCCTGGAGCGAGGGGAGATTGTCGAATACATCCCGGTCCAGAGTCTGCGGAGTGAATGGGCTGCAGCAGTGACCAGACCTAAAAATCCGACACAAATTCCCTTCACGTACTTTCCTTCGGACGACTGGGATGCAGATCCCCTCGGAGTCAGGCCGATGAGGCTGCCTAACACAGCCTGTGAAGAGGAGTACAGAGCACGCATCATGGATCCTAAATATATGCCAAGATCCTATTCTTCTGCAGCAGCTCTAACAGAAGATGTGCCCAGGCCTACTCCCTCTGAGGAGGTGAGGTCTAAGCAGCGGGCACCAACATATGTGTCCAGGCCTACTCCCCCTGAGGAAGTGAGGCCTAAGCAACGGGCACCAAAAGATGTGCCTAGGCCTACTCCATGCCCGGAGGTGTGGCCTAACCAACAAGGAGCAACTGAAGTGCCGCAGCCTACTCCACCATGGAGGTGAGGCTGGACCAACAGGCACCAACGGTAGTACCAGTGGCCTCAGCGGCTGCTATAAATTTTGTGGTGAACGTAAATCCATCTGTCTCACAGTCTTGACTCCCCAATGTCTCATGGGACACTGCTATTAACCCTATGAGAGAGTCCCAACCTCGGGCTCCTCGCTACATGTCACAGAGCAGGAAGCACGCTGATAGGCGAGGTAGGGAATCAAGAAGATTCCCTGTCTAAATCATTTTTTTTTCTCTGCTTGCCATTAACTGTTTGGTACACCAGTACCTTTGTTTTTCCTACAGACTTTTCCAGTTGTAACCTGTTCAAGATGAAGTGCCTGGCAGTACTATGCCTGTTCAGCAATGTAACCATCTTATTAAGCTTGTGCCTGACCCCTGGCCTAGAGATTCCTTGCCAGAGGAGATCCTCGTAAGTCTGTACCCGGCTCTGGCAACAGCCGTGTTCTTTTGAGGACTCATAACGTAGGTGGACTGTTGATGACTGACTGACCTTGCGTGTCTGTTGTATGTAAATATCTTCATAGTAATATATTTTTGTGCACAAAATGTTGCACCCAAACAGCAGGTAAATATTACCTGAATATTTCATGTGTTGTGCTGCTGTTAGGTAGCTCCTGTGTTCTTTCCAATAAAATGGCTGTTGACATAAAATGTCAAACAAATGTAAGTGGTTATTGTACAGAAATATCAAATTCCTGTACACAAAGTACATATCTCTTTCAGGTGTTATAGTGTTTACATAAAGGTGCCCTCCCAGCTCCTCTGGGAGTAACAATAATGCCACCCTTCACTAGTGCCTGCTGAAAGATACCAATTAGATATCAAGACTGACAACCTTCATAAATATAGTATACACATAGCACATTAGCTATTAACTTCATTAGTGTACCTTCATAAACTCCAGTACACATAACTCAGAAAATATCTCACAAATATAAAATTGAGTCTTAGGGACTGTAACATGCTATATTTCAGTCCATACCACTGTTAAGCACTAATGTATACCTGTAGCTAACTTAAAATACACGTATCCAAAAAGGTAACAGTATGTAAATTGTTATCTAAGTTCAGAGTTCTAGGGGTAAGTGTGTAGTACCGATAGACCCTAGCAGCTAAGGCATTGGGCAGAAAGCCTCAGGCAACCAAATCCGCAACCAGTGTATAACATGGAAAATAATATGTGGCATAATATTTACTGTATGAAAAAATGATAGTGAGATTTCTTACGGTATGTAGAAGCATCATAGTCATTATACATACTTATAGTCGTATATCAGTATTATCTGTCAGTCAGAGAAAAAAAATCATTAATCAAATGTTCAGTCAAATGTCATGTCATTCATTTAATGCATAGTCAATAGGTGCATAATATTTAAGTTAATCTTCCAGGAGTTGAGAATATCGTACAACTCGTGCATAATAAACTAAGGTAAAGTAGTATAAGGGTATACACATAGGATATGATGAACCTATCATATTTTGCTCATCCTGTTTGTGATCCAAACCCGACCAAATCCTGTTTATCCAGTTAAAATGTCATCCTGTTCTAAAGGGCAGGACTAAAGCGAATTACCAATAATCCTGTTCGTGAACTGATCCCCAACAATCCTGTTTATATATAATTGTTGGAGCATGTACGGTAACTACTCAAATATAAAGAGACTTTATATTTGTTTTCATCTCAGCCGGCATATGGACGTTTGTATTAATGCTCAGGACTGCAACCGGCCCTATGGCCATTCCGTCCCTCTACCTTAGGGGACCTACGTTGAGGACGACTTTTCTCAAGTAAGGGGGCTTGTGGTGTCCCGGTACAGGACCTGGTCCTGTTCCTGTCTAAAGTCCCCTCAGCCAGAGTCCCTCCATTTCCATAGGGCTCTCCTGCAGGGCTTAGCCCTGGTCGCCTCATACAACTTATGTTAATATATATTATTTAATGTAAAGGAAATATAAATGTATAGGACCTTTCCCGGGTCATGTGATGTACAGTTGTAATGTATAATTGCTTAAGGACCTTACTGGGTCATGTGATGTACCTAGAGTTCACTGGGTTCAGGACTTACAGGTTTGCTGACCCATGAGCTTAGTCCAGCCCCTTATTATATAAAGGGCTGTAGCCACTAAATTTGCTCTCTTAGTTCCTGCTCTTCCCTACTATACACTGAAGCAGGCACAACTATCTCAGCAGAAATATCAAGTCATCTAGGCCAAAGCCTAATAACCTGCAGCCACTAAACCGTGAGTTACAAAGCTCAATCTATCAAATTCTGTGTGACTACTACCAGCTAAAATATTATAATTAGTGGTACAGTGGCCTGCATGAAAGCTCATTGCTTCAAAGTCCCAGAAAACCTGTGAGGAACCTGCATTCTGGTTACCTCTAAAGAGACTGTTATGTATAGAGACTGTTGCATAAGATCCTCAAGTAAAGTTCTTCAGTTTATTCATAAAGTCTGCTGTGGACATTCCGTTTATTCCCTGCCGTTTATGGGCCGGTTGGCGGTAGGACCATTAACACTAAAGAAACCGCACCCTGGCGTTACGACATTCAAGGGTTAATACCACCAGACCCTGTAACATTACCGCAACACCCCAGACACCACAATTCTCCTGGTTTACCACACAAGTATACAAATTACAGAAACAAATATCACAGAAAGGAGCTAAAATGTACTTCCATCAAAAATAAAACCTGGAAACCAAGAAGCCACTCAATCAGTATCAGGATTACCTGCTCATCACAATCATGGATGGTGCACCCTGGGACAGACAACATGCAAATGCCCAACTACAGTCAGATGGTCCAAAACACAAAGTTGCACAAAAGACAGATCCACCACAGAAAAGTGTTATGTGGCAGTATAAGGCCATGTTTACACATCTGCAATTTCAGTGTGGAAATCCACATTGGAATTCTGCATGGAGATTCCGCTGCAGCAGAGTCCCGTTGAATTCATCTGCATTCTGCTGCTCTGAGCACACAGCGGAATTTCCGAGTCCGCAGAAAGAATGAACCTGTCCATCTACGACATGGCACATTCCCATGAAGTCTTAGTGCCAGTCTTAGGAATGTCCGCACAGAGATTTTCTGTGTGGACATTCTGATGTGTGAACATAGCCTAACACTACCAAATTATATAGTAAAGCAAATACAAAAATAGTTGTAAGCCTATAGAAAAAAAAAGCGATGGAAGGGGGTTGTTGGGGCACTAAAAACTAGAAAGGTAGAGGAGAGGGTATAATAGGCTGGGGCCTATATAGGACCTCAACTGACCCCAGAGACCTCACTGTACTGGAACCTACCCCTGAGGCTAAGTTTCCACTTGGTTTTTTTTCTGGCAGTTTTTGGAATACTGCCACTGCAGTTTTTGAGCAAAAGTCTGAAGTGGATTCATAAGGGAGGAGAAGTATAAGTTCTTCCTTTATGTGTCCTATTCCTTTTGAATACACTTCTGGCTTTGGCTCAAAAACTGAAGGCAGTTTTCCAAAAACTGCCAGAAAAAAAACCAAGTGGAAACTTAGCCTGAACCTTATAAATGTCCCTCAGCAATAGGCAGGAAGGCTGGCTATCTCACTAAATAGAAGCCACTTCTAGTAGCAGTGTGGCTGCAGCAGAATTTTTAGTACACCTCTTGATGAGGCTGATGAGATTTGATGGACTAAGGGTGCGTTCACACGCTATTACTAGCAGTGGGAATCCCACTGCGAGTTACGCTACCATTGATTTACATGGGTCCACAGACAGTCCGCAATAGTGTCAGATTTGCAGACTGTCCGTGGACCCATTCAAAAGAATGGTAGCGTAACCCGCATTTTTGGCCCCTTTGTATTTTTTTTCAAAATTTGTTGGGTACCAAAAAAAAAATATATAAAAAAAAGAAAGGATACAGTAGTGATGAAAAAAAATGTATTTAACGAACTTAATATTTTTTATAGCAAAATTTTTGTTAATTTTTAAACAGGGATCAATTTATGTGGGCGGGCAGGGCACTAAAAATGCAGCCGACAGTAAGAAAAATTTAGTGGGGGTATTTATTAAAGGATTTATGTGTTTTTTTCCCCGTAACTTTGGCGCAATACTTTGGCGCAGTCTTTGGCGCATTCTCTCCACTGTCATTTTTTAAACTTTCTCAAAATTCCACTGTCCTCTGTGAGATTTTTACTTTGGTCAGTAATTCATCATTTGCGCCAATCGATCTTTGGCGCAATTTTGCGCCTTTAAGGTTTTTTTGGGCGCAATTCACTGCCTAGAAATTCTGTACATAGAAAACACACATAGCAATGTCAGAAATAGTAAAGGCGTCAAAATACATTAAAAAAAAAAAAGTTGTGAAAGCATTGACACCTCCGGGGCTGCGCAATACTATCCTGCGACATAGTTGTCTCTGAGGGACCTTCACCCTCCGTTGAGCCAGCATTGGACATGGCCACACAGGTTCAGGAAAGGTGACCAAAAAAAAAATAAAAATACTCAAGTTAAAAATAAAATCCATTTCACATGGTGGCTATAAACCCCAAAAAAGAAAATACGTCGCTTGCTGATATACTGCAGGAGGGACTCCAAAATGGCTGCTCAAGGGGTAAAATACGCAGTCCTCTGTGATTTCAACATTTGCGCCAAAATGATAAATTTGGTGCATGTCCACAAGAACCAAAGTGAAAAAAGGGGTATAAAGAAACTGTTAACAGGCAAAATTGATAAATACCACCCAGTGTGTGTATGTTTTTCACTTTTTTTTTTTTATATATATTTTTTTAGGTAGTACTACGACTCCCAGCATGGAATACACAGTTCCATGATGGGAGTAGTAGTTCCTGTACTAATAGACAGATCGCTCCGGGTGTCACTCCTGACACCTTATGCGATCATCCATAATATAGCAGAGATGCGGAGGGGAGCTATACAGAGCTTGCATCTCTGCTCTGTACTCCGGGCCGGCGAGTGATGTGAATAGAAATTCACATCACTAATTCATATTTTCCGCCCAGAATGGGGATTGGCCGTATGGTGGCAGCCAATCCCCACTCTCAGCAGGAAATATGAATGAGTGGCCGGCCGGAGTACAGAGCAGAGATGCGAGCGCAGAAAAAGCCACTCCGCTTCTCAGGGATGAAGAATGATACGCGCTGTGATCTGTCCTTAATTGCAGGTACTACTGCTCCCAACATGGAACAAACTCTGCTCCATGTTGGTACCTGTAGTACCAACATTAATAGACAGATCGCAGCGAGTGTCACTCCTGACACCCGCTGTGATCCTCCTGTATAATGTATAGATGCGGCCAGCTGCTCTTCTATGGTCCCCTGCACTGACGTATATATACACCTATTCATATTTCCCACAGAGAGATGTGATTGGCTGGGACCATCTGGCCAATCACAGCTCTCTGCAGGAAATATGAATAGGTGTATATATACGGCAGTGCAGGGGACCATAGAAGAGCGGCCGGCCGCATCAATACCTTATACAGGAGGATCGCAGCGGACCCTGGGCGATCTGTCAATTAGTACAGGTACTAGTGCTCCCATCATGGAACAGTGTGAAAAATGAAAAAACACCAAAAGGATTAAAAAAAACTCCAAATAGAAAAACGCAAAGTGGAATAAGAATTTTGCGATTCCTCATTGATTAACAGCTAACATCTGGCCACAGCATTTTTTGGCCAAAAAAACGCCATGCAGCAGAATTGAAAACAGCCTAAAGGACATGATGTGATCTGTAAAGTGTGCAGTAAAGCTGTACAGTAAATTTCGGCAGTAAATTTAGCCTAGGGAATCCCCTACAAGGAGGTATGGACTGTTCTGACCCCTGAGTAGTCACAGACTGGCAGCAGTAGCACTAATACTGTAGTAGCATAGTCAGGAATAGAGCCAAGGGTCATTGTCAGAAGAGCAGTAAGGATTGTGACAAGCCAGAGGATGAGACAAGTGTGTTAACAGGAATAAAGCAATAACAGCCAGGAGTAGAACAAGAGTTACCAGACAAATAATCCAAGGGGTAGGGGTGCAGTGTCCCTCTGGGAAGCCTGTAGGGTTTGATGAATGGGTGTCAGTTAGTTGTGCCTTGCTTTACATGTGTGTTATACTTTTATATTGTAGTATACAGTAGTAGGGTACAGTAAGAAATTGAAAAGAACTCCTTGACTTCCTCCTCCTGTTAGTTAGGCCTACACCCAGGATTGCTTGGGTCTGTTACAGCTTCTGTGAAGAACCCTGTTCTGTCCTGGTTATCTTATTCTTGTCCATCCTAAGGAAAAGAGGATGAGAGTGAAGAGGGTAGTGACTGAATTATACAGCCTGTGGGAAGAAGTTGTATATGTGCCCCATAGCTTCCCTAAGACCTTCCAGGGCTTCAGGCTGGGCCTAGGGCCAAGTGACTGCCTTGCTACAATTCTTCAAGGAGCCTGCAGCCCTGCAAAAATGGATGCGTCTGTCTCTAAAAAATACAGTACAGGACTTTACAGACACATTATATTGGCAAATCAAGCCATTTTTATTATAAATGTTCATGTGTGATCAGTCAATAGATATTTGCAGTGGAAAATAAACTTCCAATATCTTAACCGACTAGTGATGTACCCAATTATCAGAGGCAGCTAAAATAAGTGAAATATTTGATACAAACTTTATTATGTCTCCCTAAGGCATGACTCTACCCCTTACATCACTGCCTCCTCAACATTTGGCCTTTAAATGCCTTTGAATATAGTAGTCTCCCATTTTTAATCTGCTGGTGTATGGGAGCAGTCTAATAGACTGGGGTGCTGATAAGAAGCTGTTTGCATCTGGTAAACAGAGCTGTTTTAAACTACGAGCATGTGAGGAACCACAAAACCAAATGGAAAGCACACCTTTTTTAAAATAATAAAGAAATACAAAAAGAACAAATAGTGGAATCCAGGGACTTGGCCAAACACAGCCAGTGGTCAGGAGCCAAATCGTGTACTCAGGAATAGCCAAAATCAGGATACTGGAAACAGCATAGTTAGAAGTCAGAACCAGGATCAGGAACCAGAATAGATGTCGGTTGGGGTCATACACAGAATCTCAGTAAGGAAGAACAGGAACATGCTTAGAGATCAGAGACCAAGCAATGCCAGAGGTCTGAACTGTTGCAGGGTAAATAGCCAGGGCCCAGCAGTAAAGGAGTTAGCCAGGGAAATGAGGAGCTGCTAGTAAGTATCAGCTGAGGTGATGCTGTCTACTAAGAAGCAAGTAGTGAAGCAGAGAAAGAATGAGAACCCTGACAAAGCAGAAGATGGAAGTTACAACCATTCGCTATTTTGATGCATTTCACAGTTAGTGCACTTTGCTAAAAAAGAATCAGACAGGACTCATGCACACTGGCAACAGAGCCTGTACAAAATGGAACCATAATACTGCCTAGTGCATTAATCCTTAAATTGATATACAGCATTTTATAGGACAATGATCCTTTACATGGTTTTCAGTGAAGACTTAGTTGGGGCATAGACAGAAAAGCAGAGTTGTAGTCTGAATATGTTCAAGGAGCTTTTCAGGACTATCTATCGTTATAAAAGGCCATTTGTATCAAATTGGTGAAGGTCGCCCATGGTATTCTTCCCCCTCTTTGTTTACCAGACACAGCTCTGTATTTTCGGTACTGACTGTGTCTTATATTTCTGCTCAGTCTAATTCAATTAAATAGGACTAAGCTACAGTAAGATGCATTTATTGGGCTCCCTTTCCATACTGGTTTGGAATTGGGATCTTCTCTCTTTGCAGAAGGATATATTTGCATACATATGGTCCTATAAACGACTGAGAATCAGTAGAGCGATCATGTACTATCATAAACGGTGGGGGGCTTTCGGTTAAAGTACTATTATACTGCCCGAATACCTCAGTTTGCATTGATAAATAATTGGAGGAGTGCTCCTAGGTGGGTTGGCCTGGAGGAGTCTTTGGTCTTTCCCTACTCTCTTTTGTCTCTCATGTGGTCTACTTTCCTCTTTTCTTCCCTCCTCTGCACAAGTCACTTTGTATGCTCTTTCTCTTCGTCAGGTTTGCTTCAAATTTTCTCTGCAATCTATCCCCTCCTTTCTATTACCCTTTCTTAAAAACCCGTCCTTTATACCTGGTCTGGCTGTGGCTTCCTTTCACTGGTGTTAAACGGCTAACCTACTCCGCCTACATGATTTCCTGAGTGGACTGGCCCTAACCTCCTTAGAGGCTTTGATATCTCGTCATGATATTCCTGTAAGGGAATAATTTACAGCATGTCAAATTATGTTGTACTATGCTTCTCATACCTTCTGTACCTCATGTGGTTCGGGTTACACCCACCCCATGTGAATGGCATATACTGTATTCACCTTACATGCCAGGCTTACTTTCTGTTTTATATGCCTATTTCAATGCTTCCTTGTCAAATGCTAAACTTAAATTCTTGACAGATTGGGAGGCAGACATACATGCCACACTCTCGCTATCTCAGTGGAGATAGTGTTGCACTACAGCTAGCAAAGGGAGTTGTCAGGTTACACTTGCTGAGGTCCTATCGAGTGGCTGCACTTCTTCACACCATCTTCCCTCTTTTGTCTCCTCGCTGCTTTTGGGGGTGCAGGGCAAGGGGCACTCTGTATCATACCTAGTGGAGTTGTCCCATAGTGGCCTCTTTCTGGAGGCAAGTTTTAAATATGCTCTCATCGATTCTCCTGTGTCGAGTACCGCGTATGCATCCTATTGCCTTTTAGGCCATAGAACTAAAAGAATGCAATATCGTATTTTTAAACTGTCCCAATATGTCTTATTACCCTCCCATATATGTATTGCCTCTCAATGGAGGAAGCCGGACATGCAACTATCAAGGGTGGTTGAGAGGATTAATACAATTATGTTGAACGAAAAACTGACGGCTGAGGTTTTTTTTTTAGTTTATATGTTAGTATTTATATGAGACTTTTTGTAACATCCTGACATTGTACCGGAAATTGTATGACAACTGTGTTGCTATCCTTCGTGAGCATTTTTGTATTGCCTAGCCAATTGTACCTGGTTATTTTTGTTTCTTTTAGGTTGACAGACCTAGTTTAGTTCTTGCTTTACAAACTTTGTATGTGCATCTCTGTACTATTCAATAAATCTTCTTTTGTTTGATGGTTAAGATGCATTTGGAACAGACAATAACAAAAGTATTTAGTTTGGCTTGTCAAGGGTACGCTTCAAATTATTGTCTGGGTGTCAGAAATAAGACACCTTCAGATCTAATATTTACTGTCTATAATAAATATAGGCCATCAATATTGTAGTCCCAGAATATCCCTTTAAATCTTAGGGGCAGATTTATCAAAACCTGTGCAGAGGAAAAGTTGCCCATAGCAACCAATCAGATCGCTTCTTTCATTTTTAACAAGGCCTCTGCAAAATTAAAGAAGTGATCTGATTGGTTACTATGGGCAACTAGACAACTTTTCCTCTGCACAGGTTTTGATAAATCTCCCCCTTAGTGCTTGTGTGGCATTTGGATCCAGTCATTGTGGTCACCTTGAACCATCAGATGAAATTATTCTAAGGGCATGACCTGGAGACATGTCAAAAGTTTTGATAGGTTGGTGGTCAGAGTGTTTGGACCCTGACTGGTCGCTAGAACGAGCAGCGGGAAAGTACTGTAGACTAGCATTATGTGACCACCTCGGTAATGTGGTTTAAAGCTCGCAGAAAATGTCTTTACAATATAGTTGGAATAGAGACTAAGTAAGTTGCTTTTTACCCCATCTATGAAGCTCATTCTCTATAGACAGGTCATTTGTTACTTGATTCCCTCACTAGTTTTGCAGAACAGGATTCAGGCTACTAGTGCCTTAGTGTCCCACTAGTTATGTCTGCTTGCTGTCTATCTGCTCCGCCACGCGGTATCTAGCTCAGTGTGCTCCAGCATTTGCTGTGTGCATGCAAAGAGCAGATAAGGGGCTAAGTATGAAAACAGAGAAGTCTCTGCCGGGTGTTAGCGGATATCACAAACTGCAGCTGGGTCTGAGTGGCCACATCTGGCATCAACCTCCCCTCCTCCCTCAGCCGCCTCTACAAACATCTCACCTCGCCCCCTCCCAGCTCCATCCAGTTCTCCCTGCTATTATCTTTTCTTGTCAGTCTCTCTCAGATGCTTTATTTAATATGGTGAATTAAACTTACTGCATTGTTGACTGTGCCTTCCTCAGCTCCTTGCAGTAAAGAATTAAAAATCTTCCTTGCTGTCTTCAGGACTTCACAGTTTCTTTTAAGAAATAGGTTGTCCCACATTAAACTGACAGGCGGGCTGATTAAAAAAATTGCTTAGTTATTATTGCATGCAATTTTATTTTCATAGCCATTGTTATTGTATTGTACCAATCATTACTGATGCACTTTCTTTTGTTTTGCAGATTCACAATTTGGCCATCATTGTTATCCAAATGTTAAAGGGGTACTCCGCTGAAAAACATTTTTTTTCGTAAATCAACTGGTGCCAGAAAGTTAAACAGATATGTAAATTACTTCTATTTAAAAATCGTAATCCTTCCAGTACTTATCAGCAGCTGTATGCTCCACAGGAAGTTCTTTTCTTTTTGAATTTCCTTTCTGCCTGACCACAGTGCTCTCTGCTGACACCTCTGTCCATTTTAGGAACTGTCCAGAGTAGGAGCAAATCCCTATAGCAAGCCTCTCTTGCTCTGGACAGTTTCTGACAGAGGTGTCAGCAGAGAGCACTTGTGGTCAGACAGAAAGGAAATTCAAAAACAAAAGAACTTCCTCTGTAGTATAAAGCAGCTGATAAGTACTGGAAGAATTGCGATTTTTCTATAGAAGTAATTTACAAATCTGTTTAACTTTCTGGCACCAGTTGATTTAAAAGAAAAGGTTTTCCAGTGGAGTACCCCTTTATATATATATATGACTTGTTTGTGATTTTCTTAAAGTGTGTAAGCAAATAATCTGCAAAAGATTGTGTGCATTATATTCCATTAACTTAAAGACTTGAAGACTGGGCTATGTTCCCGCACAGTAATTCGGGATGTTTCACAGCCAAAAAAAACAGCCATATTTTCCAAAGTGGATTCTTTGAATCAAAAGGGAGATCTGCTTTTTGTTCACACATAGTTTAATTTTACGGCTGTAATTTTTAGAGATTCAAAGTTAGGCATTGAGGCCTCTTTTATTTACAGCACATGCCAAAATACACTTGTAGTATGGCACATCATTTGGAACATTTCTAATTTGGAATTTTGGGCTGTAAACAGCCAAAAATCCATCCCACCTGAAAATAACCATTTTATTTCTTTTTCTATAACCCAAAAACATCTTAAAAGAAGTCCCATAAAATGGCCATTAAAAACATCTCAAAAACATACCAAAAGCATCATTTTTTTAAAGAGGCTATCCAAACTTATAGGTGTTTGATTGCGAGGGATCCAATCTCCGTGACCCCCATCATTTCCAGAACAGGGCCCGACTGAGCGCTCCAGCTACCACCTTCCAAGATGTACTCGTCTCAGCAGTGGCGGGCTGCTCAGTCAATCACTGGCTGCAGCGGCGTCCTTCAAAGTTTGTCCAGTCAAAGTTTCAAACTTTTCTCACAAAAAATAAATAAAATAAGAATGCCTTTTGAGCAATAAGGCCAAAAAACACTGTGTGCACATAGCTTAAAGGGGTAACTCCCCTGGAAAACCTTTTTTTTTTTTTTTTTAAATCAACTGGTGCCAGAAAGTTAAACAGATTTGTAAATTACTTCTATTTAAAAATCTTAATCCTTCTAGTACTTATCAGCTTCTATTTGCTCAACAGGAAGTTATTTTCTTTTTGAATTTACTTTTCAGTCTGGCCACAGTGCTCTTTGCTAACACCTCTGTCCATTTTAGTTACTGTCTGGAGCAGGAGAGGTTTGCTTTGATGATTTGCTACTACTCTGGACAGTTCCTAAAATGAACAGAGGTGTCAGCAGAGAGCCCTATGGTCAGAAAGAAAGGAAATTCAAAAAGAAAATAACTTCCTGTGGAGCAAATAGAAGCTGATAAGTACAAGAAAGATTAAGATTTTTAAAGAGAAGTAATTTACAAACCTGTTTAACTTTCTGGCACCAGTTGATTTAAAAAAAAAAAAAAAAATGTTTTCCAGGGGAGTACCCCTTTAAAAATGTCTCTTACTCTCTCTCTCTCTCTCTCTAGCTATATATTGTGGCAATTTTCTTTGGTAGTCAGGTTGGCAGGCGCAGTATAGAGGCAAGGTACCAGGTTGAAAATCAAACTTCAGTGTTTTTTTCACACTCAGCAAAACATAATAGTCTTGGTGCTTGTTTATACCCAGCAAAAACAAAACAAAGTTCATCTGGAATCCTAGGTGTCAGTTCACACCCGGCTAAATGCTCAGCCACAGAAAAGTTCACTGGCAGGCTTCCAGGCGGCCTGTTTGCAGTCTTCAGCTCTCAGCCCAGAGGACTTTTTAAGCCTGCATTATAAGTCTGCCAAGACCCGGCCTGGAACGTGGGGAGTAGTCACCCACCCAGCACTTTGACTGCACCCAGTAAAAACCATCCGGATCAGCTTTACAGCCATATTAAACAGCTGGAGTGTCAGACTGCAACCTGTAATACTGACACTTGAGAAAACCAGGCTCTTACCTCACCGAGGCCAGGAACCTTGGTGACACATACTGACCATCAATGATGGCCCCTTGTTCCTTCCTACATACCTATCTCCTCTGTTCAACCCTGAGGGGCTGGACACACATTGTACCCAGGACAGGGCATCCGTGTTTTCTAATAACCGGCCTGCCCTATGTTCTAACTAAAACATGACATTTTGCAAAAAACAGAAACCACCGTGTGACCCGGGCATTTTTGTCCTTGGAAATGTAAAATATGTGTAGCTCACTTAGGATAAAAGAAATAATGTGCTTGAGGTTAAAGGTGTTGCCTTCACCCAAAAGGCCTAATGTAATATGTAGAAATTATAAATAAAAAATATTTATGTGAACCAGTCCTCAAAAGCACAGGGGAGAGAAAAAAAGGAAAAGACTAGTGGAGATGGGATCCAAGAAATGGTCTTTATTATATAAAAAGGATATATATGACCAATCGCCTAGCAGGGCCCTTGCTAAAGGCGAATGGAATATACTGGGTAAAAAATAGATATAATAAAAAATACAGAATATAGTAGGATTAAAATGAAATAAATATGATGGGTAAGTAGCACCAAAGAAAATTCATTAATTAAATATCTGCTGCATATATCAGGAGAAAACGTTCTCAGTCCATGTAATTCATAGGGATATTTCAATGAAAAATCCACAAGAAATGTCCAGAATGAAAAGTCACAATTAGTTTGGGTGTATCCGGAGTAACGGTATATGGTAGTGAGTGTAGCGACAATAGCTACAATAGGAAATTCATGGACAGGTAATGCAGACAATGTGGCAAACACTGTCAGCGATGAAGATGTCAAGTCTCGGTGCACAGCACCACTCACCCTCCTTTGGAGTCCTCAGGTCCGGGCTGGCACGGCTGAGTCCGGCACTCTGGATATCAATGCCCGCCTGGGTGGTATGCTGGGTGAATGGCTGAATCTCCGGGGGTCTGAGTGTCCTGGGCTGGCACGGGAGGCGTCCGGCCTTGGGGAGGATGATGTCCAGGAGTAACTCTGCCGACCGGGGCTGTGAGAGGATGCAGGTAACAGGTGGTGCGGATTGCACGTATGAATAAGGTGCTAACAGCGCGCGTGCAGCAGTGGTCCCGGAATCGTGGGCATCCAGCTGTTGCAATTGGAATATGGCAGATACAGTCTATTTGAAGTGATATACACTTATGGATAAGGTGCAGATAATGGGCTAGACGCGTTTCAAGGCCGCGGGCCTTTTCTTCAGTAGCTATAGGTGTGGATAAAGGGTGGAAATGCTGGTTTTATATAGTCTCCATGCAGTGATGATGTAATACTAATTGGAAAAGAGGAAAAAGTGGAGACTGGAAGTTTCAGGTATGTTGTAAAATGGGTAATGGATCCAGATAGAAAATGGGAATAGGGAAGAGAAGAAAGAAAAGAAAACATAGGGATAAAGATGGTGAATTAGATATGAGTGTGAGTCAGGAGAAAAAGTAAATAGATAAATAAATAAAAAAATAATGGTCATTGGGTATGTGTAGAGATGCACTATGGATCAAGACTATAGTGGAAATCATGAGAAAAAATATGAATAGTAAAATTCTTAAAAGGTGTGTGAAAAAATAAATAAAAATAAAAATAAATAAATAAATATTTTGATAAAAAAGTGAACAACTGCAATGCAAGATATGATAATGTATTGATAATGATGTAAATGGTACATATGTAGTTTATGGTGTGTATAGAAATTAAAATTATATAAAGTTAAGCCACAGTGGGAATGGATTAATTGATGAAATTTAGTAAAAATTTATATAAAAATTAATTGATAAAAGATAGAAATTAATTAATAAAAAATATGAAAATGGATGAATATGATATAAAAAAATATAAAAATGTAAAAAAGCAGGAGGAGGGCACTTCAAAGGAGAGGTCCATAGACATGTTCTGTGGATAGTCTTGGGGAGGCAAGACTATCCACAGAACATGTCTATGGACCTCTCCTTTGAAGTGCCCTCCTCCTGCTTTTTTACATTTTTATATTTTTTTATATCATATTCATCCATTTTCATATTTTTTATTAATTAATTTCTATCTTTTATCAATTAATTTTTATATAAATTTTTACTAAATTTCATCAATTAATCCATTCCCACTGTGGCTTAACTTTATATAATTTTAATTTCTATACACACCATAAACTACATATGTACCATTTACATCATTATCAATGCATTATCATATCTTGCATTGCAGTTGTTCACTTTTTTATCAAAATATTTATTTATTTATTTTTATTTTTATTTATTTTTTCACACACCTTTTAAGAATTTTACTATTCATATTTTTTCTCATGATTTCCACTATAGTCTTGATCCATAGTGCATCTCTACACATACCCAATGACCATTTTTTTTTTATTTATTTATCTATTTACTTTTTCTCCTGACTCACACTCATATCTAATTCACCATCTTTATCCCTATGTTTTCTTTTCTTTCTTCTCTTCCCTATTCCCATTTTCTATCTGGATCCATTACCCATTTTACAACATACCTGAAACTTCCAGTCTCCACTTTTTCCTCTTTTCCAATTAGTATTACATCATCACTGCATGGAGACTATATAAAACCAGCATTTCCACCCTTTATCCACACCTATAGCTACTGAAGAAAAGGCCCGCGGCCTTGAAACGCGTCTAGCCCATTATCTGCACCTTATCCATAAGTGTATATCACTTCAAATAGACTGTATCTGCCATATTCCAATTGCAACAGCTGGATGCCCACGATTCCGGGACCACTGCTGCACGCGCGCTGTTAGCACCTTATTCATACGTGCAATCCGCACCACCTGTTACCTGCATCCTCTCACAGCCCCGGTCGGCAGAGTTACTCCTGGACATCATCCTCCCCAAGGCCGGACGCCTCCCGTGCCAGCCCAGGACACTCAGACCCCCGGAGATTCAGCCATTCACCCAGCATACCACCCAGGCGGGCATTGATATCCAGAGTGCCGGACTCAGCCGTGCCAGCCTGGACCTGAGGACTCCAAAGGAGGGTGAGTGGTGCTGTGCACCGAGACTTGACATCTTCATCGCTGACAGTGTTTGCCACATTGTCTGCATTACCTGTCCATGAATTTCCTATTGTAGCTATTGTCGCTACATTCACTACCATATATCATTACTCCGGACACACCCAAACTAATTGTGACTTTTCATTCTGGACATTTCTTGTGGATTTTTCATTGAAATATCCCTATGAATTACATGGACTGAGAACGTTTTCTCCTGATATATGCAGCAGATATTTAATTAATGAATTTTCTTTGGTGCTACTTACCCATCATATTTATCTCATTTTAATCCTACTATATTCTGTATTTTTTATTATATCTATTTTTTACCCAGTATATTCCATTCGCCTTTAGCAAGGGCCCTGCTAGGCGATTGGTCATATATATCCTTTTTATATAATAAAGACCATTTCTTGGATCCCATCTCCACTAGTCTTTTCCTTTTTCTCTCCCCTGTGCTTTTGAGGACTGGTACACATAAATATTTTTTATTTATAATTTCGGCATTTTTGTCCTTGGCCTGGCGCATCTATTTGAGAGGGGAGTGGTCGGTCACCAGACAAAACTTTCTCCCCAACAAATAATAGTGGAGAGACTCGAGTGCCCACTTGATAGCCAAGCACTCTCTCTCCACTATACTATACCTGGTCTCGGCCGGGGTAAGCTTACAGCAGAGGAAGACAACAGGATGTTCCTTCCCATAGACTTCTTGAGACAGTACAGCACTGAGACCTACTTCAGAGGCATTGGTCTGTACTATAAACTCCCTTTTGAAGTCTGGGCACCACCAAAACCGGGGACCCACACAGGGCCGACTTCAAAGCAGAGAAATACTTTTTTGCCTACTCATTTCAGTGGACCATCACTGACTTGCGTCCCTTCAAAAGGCCTGTTAAGGTTGAGGCCACTGTAGCAAAGAGGGAGACAAACCTCATATACTATCCCACCATTCCCAGGAACGACTTTACTTGCCAAGTAGTGACAGGTCGTGGCCAATTCCAAATTGCTTCTATTTTGTTCACCTGAGGTTTGATAACTCCGTGCCCAATTACATACTCCAGGTACTTGGCTCTTCTAACCCTATTGCACACTTTTTTGGGTTAGCGTTTAGTTAGGCATTGAGGCCTTAAATGCGTTGTGCCTGGCGCTTATTCCAAGGATTTTATCCATATGTCTTATTGAAGTCTCTCCATGTCTATGATTTTAGCGTGATGAAAATAAAGGTGAAGTTTCTTATCCGCTGGCATCTACCTGCTTTCTTCTTCTAATATACAAATCTGTTTAACTTACTGGCATCAGTTGATTAAAAAAAAAAAAAAAAAATGTTTTTCAGTGGAGTACCCATTTAACCTCTTTATGACCCGACGAGTTTTTGCTCCTTCTTTTTTTCCTCCTCACCTTCTAAGACCCATAATTTTTTTATTTTTACACTAACAAAGTTTTATTAGGGCTTATTTTTTTGCGGGACAAGTTGTACTTTTCATTGCCATAATTTATTTTATCATATAACGTATTACAAAAAAATGATATGTAGGGCAAAATTTTAAAAAATATGAAATTGCGCAATTTTGGGGGGTAATAATTATCCCAGAGTTCATAAGACGGTACAACTCACATGCAAATGTTATTCTATTGGTCAGTACGATTCCAGTGATACCAAACTTAGATAATATTTGATTTGTTTTTTGGGTAAAAAAAAATTGTAAACTTGAAAAAGAAAAAAACCAAAACTGTTCATTGCCATGTTCTGACCGCTATAACTTTTTTATTCTACCACCCAAGGAGCCGTGTAAGGGTTTATTTTTCAGTCGTACCATGTTGGTGTAGGTCTGGCTTTTTGATCACTTTTTATGGATGTGACCAAAAATTCAGCAATTTTGGTGTTTTTTTGCTTTTACGCCATTGATTGAGTAGGATCAGAATGTAATAAGTTAAACGTTCAAACAATTACACATGCGGTAATACCAAATATGTATATTACTTTTTATAATAGTGTTTCCTTTGACTAATTGAAAAAGGTGTATTTTTTTATTTTTTTATTGAAAGCCAAGGTACGTGCTCTCAAATCACCCGAGTGCAAGTAAAAAGTGCAAGTGTTCACACAAAAAAACGTGCAAGAGGATGCGGTCTATTGCAAGCCCTTCTCCGAAAGGAGAGAGGCCCCTTAACAAACCAAACCCTTCGCCTCCGGGCCAAAAGGCACCTGCAAGGTTCCAGGTACAATGTCCCCTTTCGCCGAAGCTACTCAGGGACCGAAGGTGTTCCCGGCGGACAACTAGGCGTTAACCAGGTTGTCATCAAGGAACCAGCAAAACCGGTTTGGCATCCTGCCGAAGCAAGGATGCCACGGGGTATAGCAGGGAGGTGAGGAACCTGATGGCCACACACACCTCCCCTAGACCGGCAGGAGGGACACCCAGAAGGGCTACCGCACCCTATCAAATCCTAGTGGACAAACAGAACACAAAAAGGTGGACACAGTGACAAAAATAATAAATAAATAAGTGGATGTGCGCAATGTGTAATACTGCCCGGACATGCGACCGGATCTATAAAAATTCCCTGATCCTAGCCAGAAGTGCAAGCTACGTGCTTTCATTCAAGTGAGGTTGCTAATCCCAATGTGAATTCCGGCACCCTGGGGTCACCACTCCCAGGGCACTTGTGCACCCCGGCCTTCAGTCTACCCGGATCTTAAGGCCAAATCCAGCAGGGAACAGGTCTCATCGGGGATGACTGCTGTGCTATACAGCCATCCCTAGTACACCCGTCCTACTGTGTGGTCTTCCACACCGCCAACTAACAAGAAAGGTACTACACTTGATCTTAGCCAAAACGCAGAGAAGTGATTGAAAAAGGTGGATGGTTCAAGTTTCAATTGGCAGTGGAGATTATATATATATATATATATATATATATATATATATATATATATATAGTAAATTTGAGTAGCCGTATTAGTCCAGTGATGCAAATGCAAATCAAATGTTGCAGTATCTTGTAATACCTTTTTTATTGGATGGACTAACAGCATTTTGTAGAGACAAGCTTTCGGGATTCCTTTCTTTATCAAGTCCAAAGATGCAAATCATAAAATGTTGCAGTATCTTGTAATACCTTTTTTATTGGACTAACAGCATTTTGTAGAGACAAGCTTTCGGGATTCCTCCCTTTATCAAGTCCAAAGCAAATCTAACCTCACAAGTAGAAGACACAGGTTACATCTCACAAATATGCAGGGGTTAAGACAATAGATGTGGAGAATTCACACTAAGATGGGCCATAAATTGTCCTGTTATGGGAACATAGACTAAATAGATAAGAATGAGAAAAAGGGGGAGGGAGGGGGGAGCAGGGGAGAGACTGATAATTAGCAGGACATAGTGAGATGTAAAAGAGAACACAGTGCAGGTTATAAGAGAATACAGTACAGCACAGGTTATAAGAGAATACAGTACAGCACAGGTTATAAGAGAATACAGTACAGCACAGGTTATAAGAGAATACAGTACAGCACAGGTTATAAGAGAATCCAGTACAGCACAGGTTATAAGAAATTTTGATAATGAGATAAGAAGCTCAAATCCACATTAAGTCCACTGTTTTTCGAGTCAAAAAACAATATCATTTTGGCTTCAAATGTCTTTCTCTCTTGTGTGTTTTTGAAGTTCCCTCTCAGTATCTTGATTGTAAGGTCATGTATGGAGTGGCCTGTTTGGGTAAAATGATGTCCAACTGGGGTGCAGTAGTCATTTTCTTTATGGCAGTTGATGGAATGTCTGTGTAGATTCATCCTTTCGTTGAGTTTCTGGCTGGTTTCACCAATGTAGCATCCCATGTCACACTTGGTGCATTGTATCATGTAGACCACATTTGGGGATGTGCAGGAGTATAGTCCCCTAATGTTATATGTCTTGTTGTTGTGGGTGGCTTCCATCTTGGTGCAGATATGTTGGCAGAGTTTGCAGCGTGGTTTGTTGCAGGGTTTGGTCCTATTCTCTGTGTCTGTTCTTTCTGTAGGTAATTTTTGGCTGACCAGCTTCTGTTTTAAATTGTGTGGTTGTCTGAAGGCCAAGATGGGAGGTTCAGGGAAGATTTCTTTTAGCATCTCATCTTCCGCCAATATCGGCTGTAGGTCCTTGATAATTTTTTGTATTTCTTCAAGGGCCGGATTGTATGTGGCTACCAGTGGTACGTGTGGTGATGGTTGTATCTCTCTGTATTGTAGCAGGTGTTCCCGTGGTGTTTGAAGGGCGGAGTGTATTTTCCTATTGATTGTCCTAGGTTTGTATCCTTTTTGTTTGAATTTCTCAGACAGTGTTTATAGGTGCAGGTCTCTGTCATCAGGGTTGGAGCAGATGCGATGGTACCTGGTAGCTTGGCTGTATATGATGCCTTTCTTTGTGTGTGATGGATGGAAACTGGATTTATGTAGATAGCTGGATCGGTCTGTGGGTTTTCTGTATACAGACGTTTGTAGTGTGTTCCTGTTTATTGTGACAGTAGTGTCCAGGAAGTTCCCACTTTCTGTAGAGAAGTCCATTTTGAGTTTGATAGATGGATTGAATGTGTTAAAGGCATCATCAAACTTTCTGAGCTTTTCTTTTCCTTCTGTCCAAATGATGAAAATATCATCAATGTAACGGTAGTATCTGTAGGGTTTGTGAAGTTATGTGTCTAGAAATCGTTGTTCAAGGTCCGCCATGAATAGGTTGGCATATTGTGGTGCCATCCTGGTCCCCATTGCAGTGCCATCATTTGTAGATATATGTCACTGTTGAAGCTGAAGTAGTTGTGTGTTAGGATGAATTCTATTAGTTTAGTGATGACTCCAGGGCTGTATTTCCGGTTGTGGGTTTGGGATGAGAGGAACAGGGAGCAGGCATCAATTCCATCTCTGTGAGGGATGTTGCTGTATAAGGATTCTACATCCATTGTTACTAATATGGAGTTTGCAGGCAAGTTTGTAATCTGTATCTGTCTGTAATTTGTAATCTGTATCTGTCTGTAATTTGCATCTGTTTGTATTGTAGCAGGTATTCCCGTGGTGTTTGAAGGGCGGAGTGTATTTTCCTATTGATTGTCCTAGGTTTGTATCCTTTTTGTTTGAATTTCTCAGACAGTGTTTGTAGGTGCAGGTCTCTGTCATCAGGGTTGGAGCAGATGCGATGGTACCTGGTAGCTTGGCTGTATATGGTGCCTTTCTTTGTGTGTGATGGATGGAAACTGGATTTATGTAGATAGCTGGATCGGTCTGTGGGTTTACAATACAGACAGATACAACCATCACCACGCATACCACTAGTAGCCACATACAATCCGGCCCTTGAAGAAATACGCAAAATTATCAAGGACCTAACGCCCATATTGGCGGAAGATGAGATGCTAAAAGAAATCTTCCCTGAACCTCCCATCTTGGCCTTCAGACAACCACACAATTTAAAACGAAAGCTGGTCAGCCGAAAATTACCTACAGAAAGAACAGACACAGATAATGGGACCAAACCCTGCAACAAACCACGCTGCAAACTCTGCCAACATATCTGCACCAAGGTGGAAGCCACCCACAACAACAAGACATATAACATTATGGGACTATACACCTGCACGTCCCCAAATGTGGTCTACATGATACAATGCACCAAGTGTGACATGGGATGCTACATTGGTGAAACCAGCCGGAAACTCAACGAAAGGATGAATCTACACAGACATTCCATCAACCACCATTAAGAAAATGACTACTGCACCCCAGTTGGACATCATTTTACCCAAACAGGCCACTGTATACATGACCTTACAATCAGGATACTGAGAGGGAATTTCAAAAACACTCAAGAGACAAAGACATTTGAAGCCAAAATGATAATGATTTTTGACTCGAAAAACAGGGGACTCAATGTGGATTTGAGCTTCTTATCTAATTACCAAAATCTCTTATAACCTGTACTGTATTCTCTTACAACTTGTACTGTACTGGATTCTCTTTTGCATCTCTCTTTGTCCTGCTTAATTACCAGTCTCTCCCCTGCTCCCCCCTCCCTCCCCCTTTTTCTCATCCTTATCTATTTAGTCTGTGTTCATATAACAGAACAATTTATGGCCCATCTTAGTGTGAATTCTCCACATCTATTGTCTTAACCCCTGCATATTTGTGAGATGTAACCTGTGTCTTCTACTTGTGAGGTTAGATTTGCTTTGGACTTGATAAAGGGAGGAATCCCGAAAGCTTGTCTCTACAAAATGCTGTTAGTCCAATAAAAAATGTATTACAAGATACAGCAACATTTGATTTGCATATATATATATATATATATATATATATATATATATATATATATACAGGGTCAGTACTTTCCTCAGGGAGAGGACACCACTTCTGGTGTAAGATGGAGATTCAAGTAGGCCATATAGCACTCCGTGGGCTCCCGGGTAAAAAAATATGCAAATCAGCTCATCACACCACCTTCACAGGTATTGTGTCCTGCAAACAGCTCAGGCTCCAGTTAAGAAGTCTCAGAACTGATTGGGATTTATGCCAAGCCAGAACTCTCCCCAGAAGGAAAGAGGACCCATCTGCAGACAGCTCGGTATATGGCCTACTTGAATCTCTGTCTTACACCAGAAGTGGTGTCCTCTCCCTGAGGAAAGTACTTACCCTGTTTATCGAGTCACAGGCCTCTCACCTCAGCCAAGCCAGATAACCCTGCTCTGTACTGACAAGGGGCAAACACCCTGAAACAGCTGTCTGCAGATGGGTCCTCTTTCCTTCTGGAGAGAGTTCTGGCTTGGCATAAATCACAATCAGTTCTGAGACTTCTTAACTGGAGCCCGAGCTGTTTGCAGGACACACTACCTGTGAAGGTGGTGTGATGAGCTGATTTGTATATCTATTATATATATATATCAAGTACACAGTACTGTACACCCGCAGCAGCTTGCACCTGTGTACTTGATATATATTATAGCTGTGTAGGATGTGCTGACCAATTTTTTGCCTTTTTTGATTGTTAAAGCCTGCCTTAGGAAGGCTTTAGCAATTAAGTGTCAAGAACACAGATTAGCCCCTTCCTGGGTCAGGTGAGGGAAACATGGAGCGGGCACGCAAGTTGGGTCAGCGTCATAACCAGCAGATGCCTGCTGCTATCAGCATTACATTGATCTATGTAAGCCATCTACATATGACTTATGATAGGTCCCACGGGGGCCAAAAAGAAAAAATGATATTTGTGTAGGATGTGCTGACCAATTTTTCACTTTTTATGTTACATATGTGGAGGGAGTGGCTGCCTCCATCTTGGTTCGTGCACTCCACTCATTCCATTAGGTGTTTTAAGTAGGGAATAGCTGGATCTTAAATGCCCAGAAATTGTGGGCTTAGTGCTAGCCTAAGAGAGGCATATTGTCACGATGCCGGCTGGCAGGTAGTGGATCCTCTGTGCCAGAGAGGGATAGCGAGGACCGTGCTAGTGGACCGGTTCTAAGACACTACTGGTTTTCACCAGAGCCCGCCGCAAAGCGGGATGGTCTTGCTGCGGCGGTAGTGACCAGGTCGTATCCACTAGCAACGGCTCACCTCTCTGGCTGCTGAAGATACTGAAGATAGGCGAGGTACAAGGGAGTAGGCAGAAGCAAAGTCGGACGTAGCAGAAGGTCGGGGGCAGGCGGCAAGGTTCGTAGTCAGGGGAGATAGCAAAGTTCTGGTACACAGGGAATAAACACACAAAAACGCTTTCACTAGGCTCTAGGGCAACAAGATCCGGCAAGGGAGTGCAAGGGAGGAGACTAGATATAAGGAGGGAACAGGTGGGAACCAATTAAGCTAATTGGGCCAGGCACCAATCATTGGTGCACTGGCCCTTTAAGTCTCAGGGAGCTGGCGCGCGCGCGCCCTAGAGAGCGGAGCCGCGCGCGCCAGCACATGACCGCAGGAGACGGGAACGGGTAAGTGACCTGGGATGCGATTCGCGAGCGGGCGCGTCCCGCTGTGCGAATCGCATCCCCAACGGCCATGAGAGAGCAGCGCTCCCGGTCAGCGGGACTGACCGGGGAGCTGCAGGGAAAGAGACGCCGTGAGCGCTCCGGGGAGGAGCGGGGACCCGGAGCGCTAGGCGTAACAGTACCCCCCCCCTTAGGTCTCCCCTTCTCTTTATCGGGTAACTGCCTCCCCTGGGATGAGGACACCGGGAAAGGATGGAGGGATTCCTCAACGGCAGGCAGAACCGCAGGAGTAGGAATGGGGAGAGAGGGCAGAGGGCGGGACCTGGCACGGGGCAGTGTGACACCAGGAGGAGGGCCATGAGGGGACACAGAAGCTTGCCTGATGGAACTGGGAGGGGGGGAGGGGCATTTCCTGTGACAGGCAGAGTCCTTAATGACCTTAGGGGGACCAGATACAGGAGGAACCACAGAGTTACGGCAAGGGTTACTGGGAACCGGTTTTAGACAGTTCTTGGAACAAGAGGACCCCCAACTCTTGATCTCCCCAGTGGACCAATCCAGGGTTGGGGAATGAAGTTGAAGCCAGGGAAGTCCAAGGAGAATTTCCGAGGTGCAATTGGGGAGGACCAAAAGTTCAATCCTCTCGTGGTGAGATCCGATGCTCATAAGAAGGGGCTCCGTGCGGAAACGTATGGTACAGTCCAACCTGGCTCCGTTGACCGCGGAGATGCGGAGTGGCTTGACAAGACGGGTCACCGGAATATGGAATTTATTCACAAAGGACTCCCGAATAAAATTTCCAGAAGCTCCAGAGTCCAGACAGGCCACGGCTGAGAGGGGAGAGCTGGCTGAAGTGGAAATCCGAACAGGTACCGTGAGACGTGGAGAAGCCGACTTGGCATCAAGAGACGCCACACCCACGAGAGCTGAGTGTGAGCGTGCGTTTCCCAGACGTGGAGGACGGATTGGGCAATCCACCAGAAAATGTTCAGTACTGGCACAGTACAAACAAAGATTCTCTTCCTTACGGCGATTCCTCTCTTCCAGGGTCAGGCGAGACCGATCCACTTGCATGGCCTCCTCGGCGGGAGGCCTAGGCGCAGATTGCAGTGGAGACTGTGGGAGAGGTGGCCAGAGATCTAAGTCTTTTTCCTGGCGGAGCTCTTGATGCCTCTCAGAAAAACGCATGTCAATGCGAGTGGCTAGATGAATGAGTTCATGCAGGCTAGCAGGAGTCTCTCGTGCGGCCAGAACATCTTTAATGTTGCTGGATAGGCCTTTTTTAAAGGTCGCGCAGAGAGCCTCATTATTCCAGGAAAGTTCAGAAGCAAGAGTACGGAATTGTATGGCGTACTCGCCAACGGAGGAATTACCCTGGACCAGGTTCAGCAGGGCAGACTCAGCAGAAGAGGCTCGGGCAGGTTCCTCAAAGACACTTCGAATTTCCGAGAAGAAGGAGTGTACAGAGGCAGTGACGGGGTCATCACGGTCCCAGAGCGGTGTGGCCCATGACAGGGCTTTTCCAGACAGAAGGCTGACTACGAAAGCCACCTTAGACCTTTCAGTAGGAAACTGATCCGACATCATCTCCAGATGCAGGGAACATTGGGAAAGAAAGCCACGGCAAAACTTAGAGTCCCCATTAAATTTGTCCGGCAAAGACAGGCGGAGGCTAGGAGTGGCCACTCGCTGCGGAAGAGGTGCAGGAGCTGGCGGAGGAGATGATTGCTGCTGCTGTAGCTGAGACTGAATCTGCTGTAGCTGCGACTGGAGTTGCTGAGTCATGGTGGTCAAGTACGACAGCTGGTGATCTTGTTGGGCAATCTGTCGGGCTTGCTGGGCGACCAGTGTGGGGAGGTCGGCGACAACAGGCAGAGGAACTTCAGCGGGATCCATGGCCGGATCTACTGTCACGATGCCGGCTGGCAGGTAGTGGATCCTCTGTGCCAGAGAGGGATAGCGAGGACCGTGCTAGTGGACCGGTTCTAAGACACTACTGGTTTTCACCAGAGCCCGCCGCAAAGCGGGATGGTCTTGCTGCGGCGGTAGTGACCAGGTCGTATCCACTAGCAACGGCTCACCTCTCTGGCTGCTGAAGATACTGAAGATAGGCGAGGTACAAGGGAGTAGGCAGAAGCAAAGTCGGACGTAGCAGAAGGTCGGGGGCAGGCGGCAAGGTTCGTAGTCAGGGGAGATAGCAAAGTTCTGGTACACAGGGAATAAACACACAAAAACGCTTTCACTAGGCTCTAGGGCAACAAGATCCGGCAAGGGAGTGCAAGGGAGGAGACTAGATATAAGGAGGGAACAGGTGGGAACCAATTAAGCTAATTGGGCCAGGCACCAATCATTGGTGCACTGGCCCTTTAAGTCTCAGGGAGCTGGCGCGCGCGCGCCCTAGAGAGCGGAGCCGCGCGCGCCAGCACATGACCGCAGGAGACGGGAACGGGTAAGTGACCTGGGATGCGATTCGCGAGCGGGCGCGTCCCGCTGTGCGAATCGCATCCCCAACGGCCATGAGAGAGCAGCGCTCCCGGTCAGCGGGACTGACCGGGGAGCTGCAGGGAAAGAGACGCCGTGAGCGCTCCGGGGAGGAGCGGGGACCCGGAGCGCTAGGCGTAACACATATCTATAGTATAGGGTTTGTCTCAAAGGAGGTAACCTTATCATGGTGGGATTGTACACACTATTTGGCCAAATGGTTAGCTAGTAACCTCTATTTTTCTCTATAGCAGTATTGCAATGAAAAAAAGTCTTATCTTACACATATATCTTAGCGCTAGCAGTGTGCTGCTGTAATTCTTTTGTTTGTACTTGTAGTTTACCTGCAGCAGCTTGCTTCTGTGTACTTGATACATATATATATATATATATATATATATATATATATATATATATATAATAGTTGTGTAGGATGTGCTGACCAATTTTTGCTTTTTATGTTACATATGTGGAAGGAGTGGCTGCCTCCATCTTGATTCATGCACTCCACTCATTCCACTAGGTGTTTTGAAGTAGGGAATAGCTGAATCTTATATGCCCAGGAGTTTGATAGAAAGGACAGGAGTGAGCACAGAGGAGTGCTAGCCTCACTCTCACTTTCTGGACTTTGTCCCAGCCTGTGCTTCAGCTGGGACAAAGAAAATGCTGCAGCCAGACAGAATTACCATATGTTCTGGATGGTATGGTATTTTTTTTTTTAATCTATAATTTCTATTAAAAGGAGATTACTTTTTTTAAAAGTTATATTGGAAAGTTTTGCCAAGATGCACAACAAACATATAAAAAGTCTTTAATTCTGACAGTATCCATTTGTGGGAAAATGGGGATCTCGACAACATACCAACGTCAGGTACCGTATTTTTCGTCCTATAGGACGCACCGGCGTATAAGACGCACCCAATTTTTAGGGGCAAAATCTTAAAAAATAAAGATTTTGAACCCAATAGTGGTCTTCAACCTGCGGTCCTCCAGATGTTGCAAAACTTCAACTCCCAGCATGCCCGGACAGCCGTTGGCTGTCCGGGCATGCTGGGAGTTGTAGTTTTACAACATCTGCAGGTCCGCAGATTGAAGACCACTGCAGGAGGAGGTAATACTCACGTGTCCCCGCCGCTCCGGACCCGTCACCGCTGCCCTGAATGTCGCTCCATCGCTGTCACCGTGTCCCCGTCGTTCCGGAACGTCTCTGCTGCCGGCCGGGTATCCTCGCTCTCCGTCGCCACCATCACGTCGTTACGCACGCCGACGTACGTACGCGATGACGTGATGACGAGGAAGGAGAGCGCCAGCATACAGGGGATCCCGGCACGGAGCAGACACCAAGGAGGCAGGTAAGGTCCCTCCCGGTGTCCTGTAAGCACTAACCCGGCTATTCAGTCGGGCTGTTCGGGACCGAAGCGGTGAAATCGCGGCGGTCCCGAACAGCCCGACTGAACAGCCGGGTTAGTGTCACTTTCCCTTTAGACGCGGCGGTCAGCTTTGATCGCCGCGTCTGAAGGGTTAATACAGGGCATCACCGCGATCGGTGATGTCCTGTATTAGCCGCGGGTCCCGGCCGTTGATGGCCGCAGGGACCGCCGCGATAGGGGTGTATTCGCCGTATAAGACGCACCGACTTTTTCCCCCCAGTTTTGGGGAAGAAAAAGTGCGTCTTATACGGCGAAAAATACGGTAGATCAAAAAAGCTGTCAGCCACAATTGCCAGAAGAATTGTTCAGGATCTGAAGAACTCACTCCTTAATAGAAATACAGACTGATAGTATTGTTGTTTTAAAGGGGCACTCTGGTGGAAAACTATTTTTTTCAAATAAGCTGGTTCCAGTGAGTAATACAGATTTGTATATTACTTCTATTAAAACATCTAAACCCTTCCAGTATTTATCAGCTGCTGTATGCTCCAGAGAGAGGAAGTTGAGTTGTTCTTTTCTGTCTAACCACTGTGCTCCCTGCTGACATTTCTGAATGTATCAGGAAATTTCCAGAGTAAAAGAAAATCCCCATAGCAAACCTCTCCTACTCCAGACAGTTCTTGACATGGACAGAGGTGTCAGCAGAGAGCACTGTGGTCAGACTGAAAAGAATCACACAGCTTCCTTTGTAGTATACAGCAGCTGATAAGCACTGGAAGGGTTATAATTTTTTTAATATAAGTAATTTACAAATCTCTTAAATTTTCTGGCACCAGTTGATTTGAATGGGTGAGCTCTAAAGGAATCTTGTAAAAATGTATAGCAAGATGAATGCAGCATATTATCAGAAAATACTGGCAGACAATTTCCAATTTTTCTGCACTAAAGCTGCACATAGTATGCTCTTAGACTTTCCAGCATGACAATGACCCTAAGCAGGAGACCCTCCAGTGGGTAAAGCAGAAAAAGGTGAAGGCTCTGGAGTGGCCATTAAAGTCTCTTAAACTTTTAATATCATCGGGCCACTCTAGTGATACAAACATGGCCAAAATTGTTGGTACCCTTCTGGTAAAGACAGAGAAACCCACAATGCTCCATGAAATAAACTGAAACTGATAAAAGAAATAAGGAATAAAAATGTACTGAAAATGACCTAATGAAAATCAGACATTGCTATTGATTTGTGGTGCAACAGAATCAATAAAAAGTGTAAGTGTACGTCCTTCCTTTATATGTCCTATTCCTTTTGAATACACTTCTTGCTTTGGCTCAAAAAGTGTAGCAGCAGTTTTCCAAAAACTGCCGGAAAAAAAAACAAGTGGAAACTTAGCCTAATAATGAAATTGTATGCCCAAAAAATAATGAAAATAAAATAATGAAATTGGCCTGGACACAAATGATGGTCCCCTGAACTTAATATTTTGTTGCACAACCTATGGAGGCAGTCACTGTAATAAAGACATTTCTGTAACTCTCAATGAGACTTCTGTACTTGTCTACAGGTATTTCGGTCCACTCCCTATAAGATACTGCTCCAGCTGTCTCAGGTGTGAAGGGCACTTTCTCCAGACTGCATGTTTAAGCAACTTTTACAGATGTTCAATAGGATTCAGATCAGGGCTCATAGAAGGCCACTTCAGAATAATGCAATGTTTTGCTCTTAGCCATTCTTGGGTGTTTTTAGCTGTGTGTTTTAGGTCAGTATCCAGTTGGAGGTCCCATGACCGGCAAAGAAAATGGTTCTTGATAAAGCAGGGGGCCCCATTACGATTTTCTGTCTGCACACCTTCACTACTAATCAAACACTGTGTAGTAACTACAACTCATCTATTTATAGGGAGCTCTGGGGCACTTGATGAGACAGACTATAGTTGAAGTATAGTTGATCAGTAAGTAATGATGTAGTAGATTATACACCATCATTTACCATAGTGGGAAAATATACTTGGCCAATCATTAGCCTCATAGGGGGAGATTTATCAAAATCTGTCCAGAGGAAAAGTGGCCCAGTTGCAGAGGCCTTGTTAAAAATGACAGAAGTGAGCTGATTGGTTGCTATGGGCAACTGGGCAACTTTTACTCTGGAAAGGTTTTGATAAATCTCCCCCATAATCTTTTCCATCTACCCCACAAATGTGACTATTTCGCTTGCTTGAAAAGCATGGTATTTTTATGGACACATGGGGATAAGCTACCCCCAGACATGCTGATGCTGCTTGTCTAGGATCAAAGGGGGTAAGGCTGGGTTCATACCACGTTTTGTTAACTACGGTTCCCGTATACGGTTGGGAGGAGAGGGGCGGTGCTTAATCGCGGCGCCCGCACTCAGCCGTATTCGGGAACCGTATTTAATGCATGTCTACATTTAATGAAGGCTACGGTTCACTCCGGTCGGCTCATAGACATGCATTAAATACGGTTCCCGAGTGCGGGCGCCGTGGTTAAGCCCCGCCCCCTCCTCCCAGCCGTATACGGGAACCGTAGTTAACAAAACGTGGTGTGAACCCAGCCTAATAGTCTAAACTTTCATTGTCATTTTGCATCATGAACCAACAAAATGCTCATGTCTTTTGCCAGTTCAGGGAATTTTTTTGCCATTCTGCAATGGAATAATTAAATTCTGAATAAATTCTAGACTTCTTATATGAAGATCAAACTCACTTCCTTGTAGTCCAGCCTCCTTTTTGCTTCTGATCTTCCACCATTTTGGCTTTCAGATTTAATCCTGCTTTCTCCGCAATCTACTTTGATATCAATCCGACAATGCCTCAATACAGAATCACAGTTCCATATCTGGCTACTGGGAGGACACAGTAATAATCCTGAATTATTCTCCTAAATAAGCTAAATATACAATCAGGGTGACAGAATTATCATCTACTTCCTTATAACTATGTAGTGAATAGGGAATAGTGCAGACCTAGGCTAAACCCACCCCACTGTCCTTACGTACTTAGATCACCCACCCTAACTTGCGCTCCCCAACTGGGCAATGATCCCCCACACCCCCTAAACGTACGGGGCTTACACTATACAGAAATATTCAAACAGACATGCCAGAGACAAAATTAAAATCCAGAGAATAGTCAGAATCAAAACAGAACTAGAAACAGATTCATTAACCAGCAGGGTCCAACCAGTAGAGTATGTCAATGTCCAAAAATAGCAGGCAGAAACAGAGGTCAGAAGTTCTGGCAGAGATCAATAACTGTACAGAAACACTACTTAGATATCAAATACTAATCGCAGGCATCTGTGTCCAGTCTAAATAGAGCGCCCTGAGAAAGATTAGCCCAGCATGACTGCTATCTGATTGTGCAGACTACCCTGCCTTCTGCCCTGACGATCAGCCCATATGCCGGGGCAATGAAGCGAGACTCCCGGCCAGGCCGCACAGGGAACCACATCAGCACGGGAGTTGAGGCAGGTAAGTTCATCGCAGACTGTGTTACAGAAGCTGTATAATCATCCTTAGTAACTGTAATAGGAGTGTCTATCCACCCATGAGGAGAGTTTTTGTGGAACAATCCATGCAGTTTCATCATACAGGAACTTCTAGTAGCTGAGATGGAGATCCAATTGAGATCAAAGAAAAACATGTAATTTTTAGGATGTCACTATGAAATAACATAGCCCATTTGAAGGAAAGGTTTTTCAGGAATGTCCAGATAGAAAGAAACAACTAAATAAGGTAATAATAGCTGAAATATATATATATATATATATATATATATATACATAGGATGACTAGCTAATAATAAACAACACTGCCCGGGGTGCCACGGGATTTTGCCATGAATTTGAATTTCTTTTTTTTCCGCCCCAGCCTGCGCGCCTGTGACTCATGGCACCAAAGGGGGGAAGGGAAGCCTGCGTGCGTACTGCTCAAAAACAGCGTCTCTCGGCGTTCCCCAGCATCCCCCTCCGCTGTTAGCCCAAAATGGTGCCCTGCTACACCGAAGAGGGGAAGATGCCGTGGAATTGCAAGCTGCACCCCGTGCCGGCTTGCTTAAGGATCTGTACCCTTTCCACCCCTCTGTTACCCCCCGTTACCCATGTCAACACCCCCCTCCCATTCCCCCCCATCATTCATGTCCCCCCTCCTGTCATCCGTGTCCGTCTTGTCCACCCCCCTGTCCATCCCTGTCACCCATGTTCACCTACCCTGTCCACCCCAGTCTACTCTGTCACCCATGTCCACACCCCTATTCACCCCTCTTTTACCCCCCTTGTCATCCTTGTTCACCCCCCATCACCTGTTCCCCCCCCCCTGTCTCCCATGTCCACCCCCCTGTCATCCATGTCCACCTTGGCCACCCCTCTGTCACCCATGTTCACCCCCCATCCACCCCTCTGACCACCCCCCAGTCTACCCCTCTGTCACCCATGCCCACCCCCTATCCACCTCTCTGTCCATTTGTCAACCCCTTCCACCCCTCTTTTACCCCCTTGTAACGCCTGTCCACCCCTCTGACCCCGTCACCCCGGTTCACCCCCTGTCTCCCATGTCCACCCCCCCTTGCCATCCATGTCCACCTTGGCCACCCCTCTGTCATCCATGTTCACCCCCCCATCCACCCCTCTGACCACCCCCATTCTACCCCTCTGTCACCCATGTCCATCCCCTATTCACCTCTCTGTCCCTTTGTCACCCCTGTCCACCCCTCCTTTACCCCCTTGTCACGCCTGTCCACCCCTCTGACCCCCTGTCTCCCATGTCCATCCCCGTCTCCCATGTCCACCCCGTCACCCATGTTCACCCCCCTGTGTACCCCCCAATCTACCCCCTGTCACCCATGTCCACACCTCTATTCACCCCTTGTTCACCCCTGTCACCCCTTTTAACCCCCTTGTCATCCTTGCCCATCCCCCCTATCTCCCATGTCCATACCCCTGTCTCCCATGTCTATACCCCCTTGTCGCCCTCCTGTCATCCATGTCCACCTTGGCCACCCCCTATCCACCTCTCTGTTACCCCTGTCCATCCCCCTGTCACCCAAAGGCACTCTCCATTGTCCACCTCCGACCACCTCCTTGTCACCAATGTCCATCCCCTATTCACCCCTCTGTCCCTTTGTCACCCCTGTCCACCCCTCTGTTACCACCTTGTCACACCGGTCCACCCCTCTGTCACCCCCTTCGCCCCCGGTCACCCATGTTCACTCATCTCTACACCCCTCTGTCACCCATGTACACCCCTCTGCCACCCATGTACACTTTTCTACACCCCTCTACCACCCATGTACACTCCTCCACACCCCTCTGTCACCCATGTACACCCTTCTGTCACTCCCTACGCCCCCTGTCACCAATGTACGCTCCTCTACACCCCTCTCCCACCCATGTACACTCCTCTACATCCCTGTCACCCCCTACGCCCCCTGTCACCCATGTACACTCTTCTACACCTCTCTGCCACCCATGTACACTCCTCTACATCCCTCTGCCACCCATGTACACTCCTCTACACCTCTCTGCCACCCAAGTACACTCCTCTACACCCCTCTGCCACCCATGTACACTCCTCTACACCCCTCTGCCACCCATGTACACTCCTCTACACCCCTCTGCAACCCATGTACACTCCTCTACACCCCTCTGCCACCCATGTACACTCCTCTACACCCCTCTGCCACCCATGTACACTCTTCTACACCCATCTGTCACCCATGAACACCCCTCTGTTACCCATGTATACTCCTCTACACCCCTCTGCCACCCATGTACACCCCTTTACACAACTCTGTCACCATGTACACCCCTTTGTCACCCCCTACGCCCCTGTCACCCATGTACACTCCTCTACACCCCTCTGCCACCCATGTACACCCCTCTACACCCCTGTCACCCATGAAAACCCCTCTGTTACCCATGTACACTCCTCTACACCCCTCTGCCACCCATGTACACTCTTCTACACCCCTCTGCCACCCATGTACACTCCTCTACACCTCTCTGCCACCCATGTACACTCCTCTACACCTCTCTGCCACCCAAGTACACTCCTCTACACCCCTCTGCCACCCATGTACACTCCTCTACACCCCTCTGCCACCCATGTACACTCCTCTACACCCCTCTGCCACCCATGTACACTCCTCTACACCCCTCTGCCACCCATGTACACTCCTCTACACCCCTCTGCCACCCATGTACACTCTTCTACACCCATCTGTCACCCATGAACACCCATCTGTTACCCATGTATACTCCTCTACACCCCTCTGCCACCCATGTACACTCCTCTAAACCTCTCTGCCACCCATGTACACTCCTCTACACCCCTCTGCCACCCATGTACACTCCTCTACACCCCTCTGCCACCCATGTACACTCTTCTACACCCATCTGTCACCCATGAACACCCCTCTGTTACCCATGTATACTCCTCTACACCCCTCTGCCACCCATGTACACCCCTTTACACAACTCTGTCACCATGTACACCCCTTTGTCACCCCCTACGCCCCTGTCACCCATGTACACTCCTCTACACCCCTCTGCCACCCATGTACACCCCTCTACACCCCTGTCACCCATGAAAACCCCTCTGTTACCCATGTATACTCCTCTACACCCCTCTGCCACCCATGTACACCCCTCTACACAACTCTGTCACCATATACACCCCTCTACACTCCTCTGTTACCCATGTACACTCCTCTACACCCCTCTGCCACCCATGTACACTCTTCTACACCCCTCTGCCACCCATATACTCTTCAACACCCCTCTGTCACCCATGTATACTCTTCTACACCAATGTACACCCCTCTGTCACCCCTACGCCCCTCTGTCACCCATGTACACTCTTCTATACCCCTCTGTCACTCATGTACACTCTTCTACACCCCTCTGCCACCCATGTACACTCCTCTACACCCCTCTATCATCCATTTACACTTCTCTACACTCCTCTGTACACCCCTTTGTCACCCCCTACGCCCCTCTGTCACCTATGTACACTCCTCTACACCCCTCTGCCACCCATGTACACCTCTTTACACCCCTGTCACCCATGTACACCCCTCTGTTACCCATGTACACCCCTCTGCCACCCATGTACACCCCTCTACACCCCTCTGCCACCCATGTACACCCCTCTATACCCCTCTGTCACCCACGAACACCCATCTGTTACCCATGTATACTCCTCTACACCCCTCTGCCACCCCTCTACACCACTCTGTCACCCATGTACACTCCTCTACACCCCTCTGCCACTCATGTACACCCCTCTACACAACTCTGTCACCATGTACACCCCTCTACACTCCTCTGTTACCCATGTACACTCCTCTACACTCCTCTGCCACCCATGTACACTCCTCTACACCCCTCTGTCACCCATGTACACTCTTCTATGCCCCTCTGCCACCCATATACTCTTCTACACCCCTCTCTCACCCATGTACACTCCTCTGTCACCCATGTACACTCTTCTATACCCCTTTGTCACCCATGTACACTTGTACACTCTTCTACACCCCTCTGTCAGCCCTATGCCCCCTGTCACCCATGTACACTCTTCCACACCCCTCTACCACCCATGTACACCCCTCTACACCCCTCTGTCACCCATGTACACCCCTCCATACCCCTCTGTTACCCATGTACACCCCTCTACCACCCATGTACACCCCTCTACACCACTCTGTCACCCATGTACACCCCTTTGTCACCCCCTACGCCCCTCTGTCACCCATGTACACTCCTCTACACCCCTCTACCACCCACGTACACTCCTCTACACCCCTCTATCACCCATGTACACCCGTTTGTCACCCCCTACGCCCCTCTGTCACCCATGTACACTCCTCTACACCCCTCTGCCACCCAAGTACACCCCTCTATTATCCATGTACACTCCTCTACACCCCTCTGCCAGCCATGTACACCCCGCTATACCCCTGTTACCCATGTACACTCCTCTGTTACTCATTTACACTCTTCTACACCCATCTGTCACCCATGTACACCTGTTTGTCATCCTCTACGCCCCTCTGTCACCCATGTACACTCCTCTACACCCCTCTGCCACCAATGTACCCCCCTCTACACTCCTCTGTTACCTATGTTCACTCCTCTACACTCCTCTGTCACTCATGTACTCTCTTCTACACCCCTGTCACCCATGTACACTCTTCTACACATCTCTGTCACCCATGGAAAAAAAGTGCGGAGCCAAATAGGTTTGTTTTGCAGGTTTATTGGTGAAGAATTGTGTCTGGAAGAAATTGTCATGATGGCCCAGACTAGATGGAGAAGATGTCATTTGTGAGTTGCTGTCTAAAGCAGCACTTTAATCTACATACCCACAGATAAATAAATATTGTGCATTCTGTGTATTGCCCCGTGAATTTTTTTTTTTTTTCCGGAGATGTTCCCCGAGCTGAAAAAGGTTGGGAAACATTGGTATATACTGGGGGAGAAAATGAAAAACTATGTAATAGAAAAACTGTCTTTGTTGCTCATAGCAACCAATTACTGCTCAACTTTCACTTTGTATTCTGCTTTTGAAAAGTTAAAGCAGAGTTGTGATTAGTTTGCTTGTTTTTACTTATCTCCCCCAATGTGTACATGTTAAAGGGGAAGTGTCATCAGAAAATGGTCTATTGTTTATATGAAGTTTTTATCTCAAACAACACTGGGAGTCCCAGGGACCAGACTCCCTGCCATCAGACACTTATTCTCTATCCTGTTGATAGACGATACATTTTTCCCCAGGATAACTCCTTTGAGCACAGTATCAGATTTGTGGGGCAAAAGAAGAAAAAAAAAGAACAGTTGGTAAAAAGACCACATGTAAAGTTAACCAGAAATGTATGTATGTAAGGTACTGTTGTATGGAGAAATCTAATTTGCATGCATGTTTGAAAGGTATGTTACATTGGGACCAACTTTCATAATCAACATGTGGATCAATAAGTATCCAAAGTACAGTACATGAGCAGTCTATGCTGCTACATATTAAAAGAAGCAACTGAAGTAGGAGAAATTCAACTCAAGTTCATAATCCATAGCATAGTTACATATATATCCCAGAGAGTTGTCATATTGGATTCTATATTGCTGTAGCCATAATGATAACCAGCTTTTTCAGGCCACTTTTCTGGCCCAGAAATGTGCTCAGTGCTCTTGTCATTTACCCTCACAAACTCAGTTTTACAGCAGGGGGAAACCCATCAGCACAGGAGAAAATCCCTTTGAGGGACTAAAGAACAAATCAAAGGAGTTAAATTCAATATATAAAACATTGTATTTTATTATGTCACTAGGAGAGTACCCAGCATTGCCCAGTCTTTCTACCTAAACCATGTGGGAGAGGAAAAGTAACAATGAAGCATTTCATCCTCCTATTTGCTCTCATATCTCATATCCTGGGTTGCTTCTCATATCCTGTCCTCATATCACGACCTCATATCTCGTCCTCATATCCAGACTTCCTATCACGTCCTTATATCCCCACCTCACTTTAGGCTGAGCTGTGATGAAGAGATTGTAGGCCAAAAATAGAAGGGGCATGGATTTATGGTGTGTAGCTTGGGGGGGGTTTATGAGGCTTATGAGGAAAGGTGTGGCTTGTGGAACGGGCATGGCTAGCAAGCTGTACCAACACAATCAGCAGGAGATGCAAAGCAAAGCTTGTGGGGTAAGGTACCATCTGTCCTATAGACTTGCATGGGACCTGGACATTCACAAATACGATTTGTCATATATAGGTAAGTAACATGTATACCAGATTTCATCCAAATATGTCCAGCCATTTGGAAGTAGGGCTGATACCGATAATCTGTTGAGGTTAGGGCCGATAGCTGATAACTTATACTGATATTCAAGTATAAGTTATCGGCTATTTATTCTCCCCCCCCCCCCCCCGTGACACCGCTGCAGATCATTGATTTAAAGCGCACCGCACCCCCCCCCCCCATGCACCGCGTCGCACCCCACACCGCACCACCCCGGCCCCATTGCCTCCCCCATCCCCGGTTTTATAATTACCTGTTCCCGGGGCCCGGGGTCCACTCTACATCTGGCTCCGGTGGCGTCCTCCTGAGCTGTCACTGTGCGCACTGACGGTGACGTCGCGTCACGTCACTTGTCATTGCGCACAGCGTAACGCAGGACGCAGAAGGAGCCAGAAGTAGCGTAGACCCAGGTCCCCGGGAACAGGTAATTATAAAACCGGGGATGGGGGAAGCAATGGGGCCGGGGCGGTGTGGTGGGGGGTGCGACGCGGTGCAGTGGGGGGGGGGGGGGTGGCGCGGTGCGGTGGGTCGTGGGGGGGGGGGCAGTGCGGTGGGTGCTGCGGCGCGGTGGGAGCGGTGCGGGGCATTATCGGATTATCGGCAAGGTACCGGTGCCGATACCGATAACACCCAAAATCGTGAATATCGGCTGATAATATCGGCCAGACCGATAATCGGTCGATCCCTATCAAATGATGCTGGAACATACATACACATAAATACATTCAAGGAGTTATATATATCTATGCTGTTTTATTCACAAAAAATCCTGTAAATAAATGGCTGGAAATATCAAGCAAGAAAAAACTGGTGAGAAAACGTTCCCGTCTTGTGAATCCCCATAGTAAATAGAGAGGAATCCTGCAAGTCTAAAACAACATTCCACATAAGTAAAAATTCAACACTCTTAGGGTATGTTCAAACAGAATTTGTGCAAATTGTCTGCATAAAAAATTCTGCATGGAAATTTATTTCAATGGGATTCTGCTGCACTCTTCACATGGCGGACTTTCCGAGCCAGATGTTTCTGCTGTTGAAATACAGATTCCAACATCCGTAGAAAGAGTAGACATGTCTATTTTTTCTGTGGACTCCACAAGGAAATGCATTGATGTCTATGAGACGACGCATTTCTGTGCAAACATTCCGCACAAATTCCGCCGTGTGAACCTAGCCTTAGTAAATCAGGACCACTATGGAGGAGATTTATTAACACCTATCGAGAGGAAAAGTTGCTAAGTTGCCCATAGCAATCAATCAGATTGCTTCATTCATTTTTGAAAAGGCCTCTGAAAAATGAAAGAAGCGTTCTAATTAGTTACTATGGGCAACTCAGCAACTTTTCCCCCAGATAGGTTTTGATGAATCTCCCCCTATGTCTGTCATGATCGACTGTGGAGGACAGGGAGTGTGAGCCCTAAACTGACCCTAAAAACACTCTCCCTGCCTATCTGCCCATAAACAATAAGCGGTGAATCGACAACTTGCAGCCGGTCCCTGCCTGCCTAAAGTGCAGTGGCGAAAAACTACTATATACAGTCTTGGCCGTAAATGTTGGCACCCCTGAAATTTTTCTAGAAAATGAAGTATTTCTCACAGAAAAGGATTGCGGTAACCCATGTTGATCTATACACATGTTTATTCCCTTTGTGTGTATTGGAACTAAACAAAAAAAAGGAGCAAAAAAAGCTAATTGGGCATAATGTCACACCAAAAATGGGCTGGACAAAATTATTGGCACCCTTAACTTAATATTTGGTTGCACACTCTTTGGAAAACATAAATGAAATCAGTCGTTTCCTATAACCATCAATAAGCTTCTTACACCTCTCAGTCGGAATGTTGGACCACTCTTCCTTTTCAAACTGCTCCAGGTCTTATTGGAAGGATGCCTTTTCCCAACAGCAATTTTAAGATCTCTCCACAGGTGTTCAATGGGATTTAGATCTCGACTCATTGCTGGCCACTTCAGAACTCTCCAGCGCTTTGTTGCCATCCATTTCTGGGTGCTGTTTGACATATGCTTGGGATCATTGTCCTGCTGGAAGACCCAAGATCTCGGACGGAAACCCAGCTTTCTGACTCTGGACTGTACAGTGCGACCCAAAATCTGTTGGTAATCCTCAGATTTCATGATGCCTTGCACACATTCAAGACACCCAGTGCCAGAGGCAGCAAAACAACCCCAAAACATCATTGAACCTCCACCATATTTCACTGTAGGTACTGTGTTCTTTTCTTTTTAGGCCTCATTCCATTTTTGGTAAACAATAGAATGATGTGCTATACCAAAATGCTCTGTCTTGGTCTCATCTGTCCACAAGACATTTTCCCAGAAGGATTTTGGCTTACTCAAGTTCATTTTGGCAAAATGTGTAAGCAGTGGGGTCCTCCTGGGTCTCCTGCCATAGTGTTTCATTTCATTTAAATGTCGACGGATAGTTTGCGCTGACACTGATGCTCCCTGAGCCTGCAGGACAGCTTGAATATCTTTGGACCTTGTTTGGGGCTGCTTATCCACCATCCGGACTATCCTGCATTGAAACCTTTCATCAATTTTCCTCTTCCGTCCATGCCCAGGGAGATTAGCTACAGTGCCATGGGTTGCAAACTTCTTGATAATGTTGCGCACTGTGGACAAAGGCAAATCTAGATCTCTCGGGATGGACTTGTAACCTTGAGATTGTTGATATTTTTCCACAATTTTGGTTCTCAAGTCCTCAGACAGTTCTCTTCTCCTCTTTCTGTTATCCATGCTTAGTGTGGCACACACACAGATACACAATGCAAAAACTAAGTGAACTTCTCTCCTTTTTTTATCTGCTTTCAGGTGTGATTTTTATATTGCCCACTCCTGTTACTTGCCCCAGGTGAGTTTAAAGGAGCATCCCATGCTTGAAACAACTTCATAGCAGCATGTATGCACAAACAGACATCCTTTTAGCAACAGGTCAATCACCAGCCCAGAACCTAGACTGAGCTGGAGATATATAGACACACTGCCATTGGATGAAAAGCTTAACTCTTCCACGCCTGGAAGAAAAGCACAGAAAAAGAATGAAAAACAAGGTCTGAACAGGGCCTAAAACTGAAAAATTCAAAAACAAATAAACGTACATTACAATGTCTTTACCATCGAACTTACATACAGCTGTAAAGACAATAGTAATAAAAAGTATAATTCTAAAAATTTCTTACAATAGTGTTCCTATAACTTTAAAGGGCTGAAGCAAGTCAGCATATAACCCCACTATATATAATGCTATTTTACAAGTCTAAAGTTTGTTTATGCTTCTGTTCCACCCTTTTGCTTTGCCTTCCCTCTGACTTGCCCTGAAGGGTGCTCCTGTTTCTGGTCTTTTTTTTATAGAGGGAGTGACGTTTCTTTTTTCTGTGGTCACTTCAAATGCCCGATGTCATATTCAGAAAACAAGCTTGTTTAAGGCTCTACCACCTGCCATCTGTCCCTTGCCGGACTTGCCCGCTTAGAACCCATGTGCCAGCCAAATACAGATTCATCTCCCAGCTGTCTACTCCCAGCTCTTCTGAATCCATGTCAACATCTATATGTGTGCACAGCCCAGTGTGTCAACATATGTAGTTTGTAGCACGTGCTGTCTTACTCAAATTAACCTGTTGAGGCCAATGAAGGTAAAAGACCTTGGTAAAAACACTGGGAAATTTAACATAGCATTTAAATGTGAGTTCATGTACATAAGTGAGCATGATTTAAAGGGGTTATCCAGCATAAGGTGATTTTAGTACATACCTGGTAGACAGTAATGGACATGTTTAGGAAGGATCTGCGCTTGTCTTGGGGCTAAATGGCTATGTTGTGAGATTACCATAATACTGTGGCTAGCTTTTTGTGAACTAGTATTTCCTGTTTGACTTTTATTTTTTTGACTACAAATCTCACAATTCCATCTTCCTCCCTACCACACATCAGCCATCCCACCCATTGAAACATAAATGAGCTGCATCCATTCAAATCAGTGTGGTTTTAAATCAGGGTGCCTACAGCTGCTGCATTAGATGGAGATTGATCCCTCCACCCATTGAAGAAGACAGGCTCCCTGCCATCAGCTGACTAGTAAGTCAGGTCTCGACCGCATTGCAAGCTGGGAAAAATCTGAGACAAAAGTCATTTTGTATGCTGTTAAAAATAAATAGTGGGGTGAAAATCACAGAAGAATTGTGAGAAAACTATCACACACAGGTACAGACACTATATTATGACGAACTACACTAACTTTACAGCACCTGTAGCATAGTCAAATAAAAAAAATTCCTGGAATACCCCTTTAAACGGCAATTCCACCTGTCAACTGACATTCACTTATGTCAATCTGGCAACTAATAATAAATATAGCATTACAAGCAATGAAAGCATGGCCCTAATTGCCTTTTAATGGCCACATCATTTGACACAATGAAGCTTTGATACTTCTAGACAACCCAACCTTTAAAAGGTCTTCCACCCCTTTCGCTACACTATTGTAGACTGGAGAGGTTACACTCTCACTGTTATGAATTCGTTTTTATGTATTTTTAGCAGTTTAGCACCAAGGCAATCCTCAGTTTCACAATGATAAAGAGGCTGCCCCCTCTCCAAATGAACCCCTATCTGAACAGGCACATTAACATAAATATTGCATTGTGTTATGATTCATGTTTGGTCCAAATCATATAAGTAACCTATCTGGTATATTTGTACCGTTTGAGCCCCCAATCATTTCCCCTAAGGTTCTCAGCATATTTCAAGCTCATATGGTGCCTCCAAACTCTATTTCATGACACAGAGGGCTCACAGGGGTCATATCTGGTAAACCATTTTTCTTCTGCCAATTGAAGGCTTTTTAGTTGGTGACATTGCACCCATTAGATTATTATCTTATTAGCGCATCTGAAAGATATTATTTCTATAAAGGGGCCTATTATGATGACAGATTGTTATCCACAAGTTGTTATTCACAATTGCAGCATGACTTGTGTTTTTGTTCCATCCAGTTCTATTTATTTTCCTCATCTTAGATAGGCAACAACAAAGTCTCCTGCCAGTTGCTTATCTCCTTATGCCCATTGATGTACCATACCATTCAACCAAGTCAGACAGTCATGTTTATGGATAGTAAAGACATAACACTACTCTAACCATTTGACCAACCTGAAGGAGCAAAGGTTTGAAGAAAAAAAAGCTTTTATTATATCTATGGCCAGTTTAAAGCTGGCTGTATACCTTAGATTAAAGTTGGCTAAACCTGCCAATTTTGTCTGTGCAGGGTGCCTCCTGGCTATTCTACCAGAAGACGTTGGAGGAGGAGGCATGTTGGATTGTAACATGCCCCATCCATTTGTTCTAGGGAAGAAAATATAATGCCAGAGGTCTGACAGTGGCATTCCTACCTCTCGCTGTTCATCAGTCTAACTGAATCTGCATGTGTATGGGTGGATTGGAAGAGATAGCTGTTGGCCAGATCTAAAATGTATGACCAGCCGAAGATAGCTTGGAGGAGGCAAAACCATAGGAAGTTCACCTTTTTACAAGAACTTTTATAAATCTTTTTTACTGTGTCTGCGACTAACCACTCTGTAAGCAGCAACCGTGCCATCCTTAGTAACCAGTTTCTTCTCTGACCCTTTGCAGAAGCCGTATACAGTTATACCAGAATGTAACAGATGCAGTTGCAGCTGAGTTCTCCGTCCTCACAGATGTTCCACTTTCACAACCCCCACATTACCCACAAAACCTCTCCACCTCACCATGAGGAAACACACATCATACACGGCTGGCTCAGTACTATTCCTGTAGACATCTGCAACCATGTTCATCCTTCTAGAACTGTACACCTGTTATTACAGTATCTGCAAACCTCTGAAAGTGTTATTAGCAGGATGTAACTGCTAGGCTTGATAGGCATACATAACCATAAATGGGCCAAAAATTCTTGAATATTGCAAAAAATAAACCTGCATCATTTTCCAATTTATGTATATGTATATATATATATACACACAAACATTTATTCCAGAGGATTGGGGATAAGTGTCTGATTGCTGGGGGTTTAATTGCTGCGACCCCCTACAATCTCTACAATCTCCTGCACGGTAAGCCGGCAGTCCCCAGGAAGGGGGCGCGTCGATCCCCACACGAAGCGGCGACCGACATGCCCCCCCATGTATTTCTATGGGAGAGCTAGAGATACAGGATTCTGGTATCTCCAGCTCTCCCATAGAGATACATGGAGGGGGCATGTTGGCTGCTGCTTCATGCGGATGTTGACACGCTCCCTTTTTTGGGAACTACTTTGGATAGGGGATAAGTGTTTCCTGATTAAATCAGACATTGCTTTTGAATTGTGATTCAACAGAACAAAAAAGAAAATGATGAAACTGGTTTGGACAAAAATGATGGTTTCACGAACTAAACATTAAAGGGGTTATCCACCATAAGGTGATTTTAGTACGTACCTGGCAGACAGTAATGGACATGCTTAGGAAGGATCTGCGCTTGTCTTGGGGATAAATGGCTATGTTGTGAGATTACCATAACACTGTGGCTAGCTTTTTGTGAACTGGTATTTCCTGTTTGAATTTTTCTTTTTTTTTTTACTACAAATCCCATAATTCCATTTTCCTCCCTCCCACACACCAGCCACCCCACCCATTGAAACATAAATGAGCTGCATCCATTCAAAAGACCTGTGGTTTTCAATCAGGGTGCCTACAGCTGTTGCATTAGTTGCAGATTGATCTCTCTCCCCCCAAGCGATCCCTCCACCCATTGAAGCAGACAGGCTCCCTGTCATCAGCTGACTAGTGAGTCAGGTCTCGGCCTCATTGGAACCTGGGAAAAATCTGAGATAACAGTCATTTTGTATGCTGTTAAAAATAAATGTTGGGGTGAAAATCCCAAATGAATTGTGGGAAAACCGTCACACACAGGTACAAACACTATATTATGAACTACACTGACTTTACAGCCCCTGTAGCATTGTCAAATAAAAAGAATTCCTGGAATACCCCCTTAAAATTTTGTTGTACAACCTTTTGAGGAAGTCACTGCAATGAAGCGATTTCTTTAACTCTCAATGAGACTTCAAAAAGTGTCTACAGGTATCTTTGGCTCCTTCCACAGATGTTAAATAGGATTCAGATCAGGACTCAGGAAGACATCTTCAGAATACTCCAATGCTTTGCTCTTAGCCATTCTTGGGTGTTTTAAGTGGTGTGTTTTTTGGGTCAATATCCTGTTAGAGGACTCATGTCCTACACATTTAGCTTCAGAATGCCTTGAAAGTCTTGAGATTTCATTGTACCCTGTACAGATTCAAGACTGAATATTAGCAGTCGGACCCCCCGCGATCAGACACATACATTTTACTAAATCAGAGTATCCCTTTAATTTTCAATAAATTTGCATTCATTATTACTTTTGTCAGTTTCAAGTTCAGAGAACATTTTGAGTTTTCCTGTCTTTAACCCCCTTAAGGACAGACCCATTTTTTACTTCAATGACCAGGCTCTTTTAGAAAAAAAATTGACATGTATCTATTTAAATGGTAATAACTTTGGAACGCTTTTTCTGAGATTGTTTTTTCGTGACATATTGTACTTTATATAAGTAGTGCATTTTTGTTGACACATGCAGCATTTTTTGTGAAAAACCTCACAATATTGTGAAAAACTGGAAAATTTCTGGAGTTTTTTTTTCAATTTTTTTTTATGGTGTACACTGGGCGGTAAAAGTGATGTTATATTTATTCTGTGGGTCAGTACGATTATGGCGATACCCATTTTATATAGCTTTCTATGTTCTTTTTCCTTTTTTGAGCAAAATTCTTTTTCTGCCACTCATTTTCCAACAGCCATAACTTTAAAATTTTTCGTCCGTCGTCATTGAGAAAGGGCTTATTTTTTGTGGGATGAGTTCTACTTTTTATTGGTATCATTTTTGTGCTACGTGCTATCTTTTGATCTTTTTTATTCACCTATTTGTACCAAAATTGGCGAATTTTGCGCTTTTTTTAAATGTTTTTTTTATGGCGTTCACTGTGCGGGATAATTTACATTATAGTTTTATAGTACACGTCATTACGGATGTGGCAATACTTATTATGTATATGATTTGTGTTTTTGATCTTTTTTGGTGATAATACAGGGCTTTTATTGGGAAAGGGGCATTTTTTTTATTTTTTTTTACACTTCATACTTTTATTGAAGTTATACTATGCTGCAATATATTTGTACTGCAGCACAGTATAACCTGATGAGCTGCAACACTACAGCCTGTGCGATCCAGCCTCTGGCTGGATCTCACAGGCTTCCGTAGCAGGCATACAGGAGGTCATGATCTGACCTCCTGCTGCCATAGCAACTAAAAGCGACCTGCAATTGTATCGCGGTGGCGCCGTTGGAGAACAGGGGGAGAGCGTTCCCCCTGTCAACACCATAGATGCCGTGATCAGGATTGATCACGGCATCTAGGGGGTTAATGCTGCCGGGACCGGAGCGATCGCGGCTCCGGCAGCTGCAGCGGGACTCCGTCTGTGATTGACAGCCGGGTCCCGTCGGCGATCTCCTGCACTGCCCGTGGCAGTGCCGGAGATCGCTAGGACGTATGCATATGTCCAAATGCGCGAACATGTCGGATGATTGGACGTATGCATACGTTCTATAGCGGGAAGGGGTTAATGGAAGGCTCCAAACAATTTTGTCCATCTCTGTATGTACTTGTTTGCAATATTATTTAAAGGGTTAATCTAATTTGTCTTTCTCAGGTTCCTAATATACTGGGTAGAGTGATGAACTTCTGATAAAAGCTGGATGCAAGCCACAGTAAGGGCTGCTGCAGCCCCAACAAAAAATCTGAAGTCCGGTCTCCTGCTTCCTGGCTCTCATTTAACTATAAGCATGTCTTACAGACGCACCTATAGTTAAATAAGGTGCTCGGCTGATTGACAGAGTGAAGAGCCATTGGCTCCTTGCCCTGTCAATCACTCTTGTGGCCACCCGCAATATGCAGGCAACCACAAGAGGCCCGAGCGACCTTCCTCTGCACTCTGTGCTCTGACGCATGAGTGATGTCATCATGCGTCGGAGCACATACTGGAGGAAAAGAGAAGAGGCACCGCTACACAGGAGCCAAGCCCCCGGGCTGTACGTTTTTTATTTGTATTACAGCCTAAAGGGGCTACTTTTCATACCTAAAGGGGAATACGATTACTACCAAAAGTGGGCTAAGATTACTACCTAAAGGGGGCTAAAATTACTACCTAAAGGGGTCAATAATAATACCTAAAGGGGACTACTGTTTCTTCCAAAAGGGGGCTGCTAGCACTACCTTAAAGGGGGCTACTATCATTATCTAAAGGTGCTACTATCAATACCTAAAGGGGACTGCTGCTACTATTACTTAAAGGGGCTGTTGCTAATAATACCTAAAGTTGGCTGCTGATATTACTACCTAAATGGGGCTGCTGATATTACTACCTAAAGGGGGCTTCTGATATTACTACCTAAAGGGGGGTGCTACTAATAGTAACTTAAGGGGTCTGCTTCTAATAGTACCTAAAGGGGGCTGCTGATATTACTACCTAAATGGGACTGCTGTTAATAGAACCTAAAGGGGGCTGCTTCTTATAGTAACTAAGGGAGGATGCTGCTAATAGTACCTAAAGAGGGCTGCTGCTACTACTACCTAAAGGGGGCTGCTGCTGCTACTACTACTACCTAAAGGAAGCTCCTACTGCTACAATTACCTAAATGAGCTGCTGCTACTACTACTTCCTACAGGGGGGCTGGTGCTACTACTACCTAATGAAGGCTGCTACTACTACTTCCTAAAGGAGGCTGCACCTACTACTCAAAGGGGGCCACTACTACTACCTAGGAAAAGAGTGAAGCCTAAAATGTTTGTCAGGTTCTGCAGAAACAAGTTGTTAAAGTAAGAAATTGTCAGTATACAGGATGTGATCAGTAACAGTCTGATGGTTATATGTATGGTGATGATATTACTCCTTGTTTATTGGTATTATTGGTAATATTGGTCTCATTATACAGGATTTGCTCAGTAACAGTATGATGGTAAAATGTTTGGTGATAATATTACTCCTTGTTTATTGGTATTATTGGTAATATTGGTCTCAGTATACAGGATTAGGTGAATAACAACATGATGGTAATACAGTGGGGCAAAAAAGTATTTAGTCAGCCACCAATTGTGCAAGTTCTCCCACTTAAAAAGGTGAGAGGCCTGTAATTTTCTTGTTACCTGTATTAATGGCACCTGTTTGAACTTGTTATCAGTATAAAAGACACCTGTCCACAACCTCAAACAGTCACACTCCAAACTCAATTATGGCCAAGATCAAAGAGCTGTCGAAGGACACCAGAAACAAATTTGTAGACCTGCACCAGGCTGGGAAGATTGAATCAGCAATAGACAAGTAGCTTGGTGTGAAGAAATCAACTGTGGGAGCAATTATTAGAAAATGTAAGACATACAAGACCATTGATAATCTCCCTCGATCTGGGGCTCCAAGCAAGATCTCACCCCATGGTGTCAAAATGATCACAAGAACGGTGAGCAAAAATCCCAGAACAACACGGGGGGACCCAGTGGCGTTGCTAAGGTTGGTGTCACCCGGTGCGATAGAAAATGGTGTCACCTCATACCTACCCCCCCCCCCCCCCCCAGTAAGGTGAGGACGTGAGGTTGGCAGGTGGTGCACATGCAGCCACGCACATGAGGACGGGGGGGGGGGGGGGGGGTGAGGGGGGCAGGGCCAGCCCAAGGCATTGTGCTGCCTGGGTCCAAGAATGGAATGCTGCCCCCCCCCCCAAAAAAAAGAACAAACACGCATGTATATATATGACAGTTTACCTCACAGCTCCCCCCCCCAATACAGTGACCATATAGAGGTATATACCATCTGTACACAGGATATATATACCATGTAAGTGATTATAAACAGCACCATATAGAGGTATATACCAGCTGTATACAGATCTGTATACCATAGTACAAGTGATTACAATTGCATTTACGAACTCACAGTTACATGTTTTCTGATCAGCGTCGTCCTCTTTTCTTTTCTTCTCCATCCGGCTTAAGCCGCCATGATGTCTTCTTCCAGACAAAACTTCCTTTCTTCCGCATCTGCGGGACAAACATGTTAGACATTTTTCCAGCGCTCTCCATTGCCAACCCCATCTTTGCCATTTCAATTCTAAACCCCCACCCCTTCTGAACCATTTCAATTCCCCCTTCTTATCCCCTCTTTGCCATTTTAATCCCCCTCCTCCTTCTGATAGGGGGAGGGGAAGAAATGGCATGGGGGGGGGGGGGTAATTGAAATGGCATAGGGGGGATTGGGAATTGAGATGGCCCCTCTGATCCCCCTGTGCATTTCATTAATCCCTGTCCTCCCTTCTGTGCCATTTCATTAACCCCACTCCTCCCTTGTGCCATTATATTAACCCCCACCCACCTGTGCCATTTAATTTACCCCTTCAACAACTCTCATGATGGGAGTTGTAGTTTAGCAACAGCTGGGGGCACCCTGTTCCTAAACTACAAATCCCATGGTGAGAGTTGTAGTTTAGCAACAGCTGGGGGCACCCTGTTCCTAAACTACAAATCCCATGGTGAGAGTTGTAGTGTAGCAACAGCTGGGGGCACCCTGTTCCTAAACTACAAATCCCATGGTGGGAGTTGTAGTTTAGCAACAGCTGGTGTAAAAATGCCACCAGCCTCCTGTTGCATGACTACAACTCCCAGCATGCCCTTACAGTGAGGACATGGTGGGAGTTGTACTTTTTCCCCTTTGCTTTTACTTACCTCAGTCTGGACCGGTCCGGATAAGTTCGGTAGGGTTGCGGCGGCAGTAACTGGCTCCTCTATGGGCGCGCGCACTGCCTTATGCTTTGATCAGGCCCACGCTCAGGCCGGCCACCGATGTGACGTGAGAACACGTCACTCTCTCCCAAGCAGCCACCGCGCGGTGCTCTTAAAGAGCCAGTGGCTGCAGCGCGATTCCTGGACACCCCGCGGGCCGCTCAGATGAGGACCGGGGGTGGGTGGGGATTGGTGGGTTGGACGGGGGACGTGTGTACATGAGGACCGGGGGGGGGGGGTGGGGGGTGCTGGTGGACGTGTGCAGATGAGGACTGGGGGGGGGGTGCTGCCGCCTGTGGTGTCACCCCTCCAGGCTGGTGTCACCCGGTGCGCTCCGCACCCCCCGCACCCGGGTCACAACGCCACTGGGGGACCTAGTGAATGACCTGCAGAGAGCTGGGACCAAAGTAAAAAAGGCTACCATCAGTAACACACTATGCCACCAGGGACTCAAATCATGCAGTGCCAGACATGTCCCCCTGCTTAAGCCAGTACATGTCCGGGCCAATCTGAAGTTTGCTAGAGAGCATTTGGATGATCCAGAAGAGGATTGGGAGAATGGCATATGGTCAGATGAAACCAAAGTAGAACTTTTTGGTAAAAACTCGTCGTGTTTGGAGGAGAAAGAATGCCGAGTTGCATTCAAAGACCACCATACCTACTGTGAAGCATGGGGGTGCAAACATCATGCTTTGGGGCTGTTTTTTGCTAAGGGACCAGAACAACTGATCCGTATAAAGGAAAGAATGAATGGGGCAATGTATTGTGAGATTTTGAGTGAAAACCTCCTTCCATCAGCAAATGGCTGGGTGTTTTAGAATGACAATGATCCCAAACACGCTGCCTGGGCAACAAAGGAGTGGCTTCGTAAGAAGCATTTCAAGATCCTGGAGTGGCCTAGCCAGTCTCCAGATCTCAGCCCCAAAACATCACTGCTCCAGAGGAGATCTGCATGGAGGAATGGGCCAAAATACCAGCAACAGTGTGTGAAAATCTTATAAAGACTTACAGAAAACACTTGACCTCTGTCATTGCCAACAAAGGGTATATAACAAAGTATTGAGATTAACTTTTGTTATAGATTAAAATACTTATTTTCCTCCATAATTTGCAAATAAATTCTTTAAAAATCAGACAATGGGATTTTATGGATTTTTTTTCTAATTCTGTCTCTCATAGTTGAGGTATACCTATGATGAAAATGATAGGCCTCTCAACTTTTTAAGTGGGAGAACTTGCACAATTGGTGGCTGACTAAATACTTTTTTGCCCCACTGTATGTATGGTGATAATATTTCTCCTTTTTTACTGGTATTGGAAATAATGGTCAGTATACAGTATTAGGTCAGTAACAACATGATGGTAATATGTATGGTGATAATATTCCTCCCTGTATACTGGTATTACTGGTAATGTTGGTCTTAGTATACAGGATGGGGGTGAGGGATTGGGTGTTGGGAGGGGGGGGGGGTCGGGCCCAGGCCTTAAGCTGTGTAAGGGCACAATTTCTGTTGGCAGCCCTGCCTACAATTTTACTCCAATTTGCATGCCAATCTTTATCTTATCTATGCTGGAGTAAATTGCTACATATTTATTAACAGGAGCGCTCCTTTTTGGCATCTCGGTGGCTGCCCATGCACCACAGATGGAAATCTAGACTAGCTTTAAACTATTGTAGATTTCAGCTACAATTTATTCCAGTTACTATAGTAAAATTGATAGGTCTTGGGAGGCCATGCCTTAATGGTAAGCCCCACTAACTTTCCAAAAAGTGTTGAGCAAAGCGTAAAAAAGTAACGATTCTCCTATTTATGTTCAAAACATGGTTTGCACAAACATCTGCAACTTTTTTATGCCTCAAAACTGCCATACAGCATTGGTAACCCCCTCCACCTGTATGCCACAACAGGTCTTAGCAGTAGAACACAACATAATCATTGATATGCTTGATAATCTATGTAACAGGAAGGTGTTGTACATAGAGGACAACCTCATGTATTTATTTAATTCTTTGGCACCAGTTTTTGTAATATAATGTTAAAAATATTTTATCCTAAATTGTCTATCGGTTTCTACTAGAAACTACCTTTTCCATAACTTAATCTAGATTATATTTAGGTACTTTATGATTTTGAAAATATTGAAGCTCAGAAACATAAAAATAGGGTATAGAGATGGTTTGGGGTACAGTGATACCAGTCTTAATCAGTTTTTACATGACATTAAGTGAGTGAAACAGCTGGTGCTGTATGCTTGGGCTGTCAACCAAATTGGTTTGATCTGCATGATATAATCAATAAAGGAGCTTTTATACTGCTGCGGCTCTCATCCCATCCAAACACTTGTAGTTTGGACTTAACTGTTCCATGTGCACTGCAGCTCCTGTATAATAACAATTGTGTTTTTTTTCTCCATTCCTTCAATACTGCTATTTATTCTTATGGGTTGTATTGCTATTATTGTTTTAATATGCATACATTTTCCAGGAAATCTAAGTGTGGGAGACATTCTCATGTATGAAGCTAGACTTTTAGTAGCCAGTGAGTTGCAATAGTGTCTTGCCACTAGTGTGCACCCTCAACATTTTTCTATAAGGAAGAAATCTGACAAGATCGAAATATTTGCGATTGTCACAAATCACCAATGACTACTTTCCTCATAGGGAAAAAGTGAGGTCCCCAGCAAATTCGACAGGCAACCACAAGTGACTGTGGTGCCCTAACTTTCAACTGATGATCATATTTCTTTCATTAATTTACGGGAAAAAATTTTAAAATCTTATATGGCCACCAACTTCCACAGAAATTGTTACCTAGCTTTTTGTAAGGTGGCTGTAGACATGAAATCTTTGTAGCAAAACCAGCCTACTTTGATGGACCCTAGACATTGTCAGATTCCAACAAATCTAATTGGAGCTGTCAACAATTGTCTAATCTCAATAACCAACTTGAAGGTAGCCACACATACTGTATTAGACCTAGGTCTTCGTAACCCACAGATTTTGGTGGGATCAGCTTGCCATCTAATGTGTATGAAATGCTTGACCTATATTTGTTTAGCAGGGGAAAAGGAACTGGGCATTTTGAATTTAAACAAGCTTGATCTTTTGGGGTAGGAGAGAAAGCTAAAAATGTGGAGTTACTCAATCTGCCACAAAAATCTGACCGAGAAATTAGCCAGGGAGTGATATCCTCTCAACACTCAAGGTAAAATTCGGTATAAAAGATTGGTGTTCTGGCTTCTTCTCAAGGCCTAGATATACTATAAATGAATGTGGTTGTAATGTGGTCAGTGGGAATGTGGATGAGTAGGAAGAAAGATGTGTAAGGAGGGGATCTAATTCAAATGTAGTGAAAGTATGGTGTAGGTCTATTGGTACATTGGAGTAAGGAGCAACTTTGTATGTTTAAATTAGTAATATGGTATATATAAATGTAACTTAGTAATAAATCAATCAGTGGCTATGTCCAAGATGCAACGATAATTTATTAAACTAGATACAATGTTAAAATACAATAGCAATTACTAGGAGTGCAGGATCCTTGCACTTTAAATATAGTTTAAAATAGTTAATACATATTATATCATGGACAGCAATTCAACAACGTTGGTAAAAATAGTTTGTAGAGCAGTTGGGGTTAGTGTATGCACCTGCAGTGCACTTGCAGGGGCTGGAGACCCCCAAAGACGGGCCCACTGTCAAGGTGAATACTGCTCTACTCTATACAAATGTTCAATAAAGTCACTAAAAGTTAGACCTTCAAATGATAGTCTATAAAACACAGCAGATGGTCACAGTAATTAATCCAATTTGTATCCATGGAAGGAATAGTGCAGCGGCTATATCGTAGTGATCAGCACAGCGGCCTGTGAGAAGCGGGTATAGAGCGGCACTGAGGCCATCAGATGATATTTGAGACACGGCACGGCGGCCGTCAAATAACAGATATGGTACACTGTACCGCTTACCCTTGGATGTGGCAGTCCTTACGTCTTCCAGCCGTGACAGCGGTACCAGCGGTGTCCAGGATTGCCGGCAGGCAGTCCTTTTTCTCCGGGGACGAGTCACGGTATGTTCGGGAGTTGGGTATAGCGGTGCAGCGGTGATGGATGTTGATGCTGAGATCTTGGTTAAATTTCGAGCGCGCGCTCCTGGTATCCACGGCTGTGTGTACTGTGACCACGGTGCGTGCAGCGGAGGTGATGCAGTGGTGTAGCTGATAGGAGTTGCTGGTAAAATGCTGTCGGTGCTATTGATCAATATTGGTGGGGATCAGACGTGTTTCGGTCCGCCTAGGACCTTCCTCAGTGATCATAATGGATACAATGGATGTAGGTGCTATATATGTGCAAATTTGGCGGTAAAAGGCAGTCTAAAACAAAACCCGGTTAGGACTACTTGGACATAGACAGGTGTGTAATGGAAAAATCAGGAGTGGAGTTAGTGGGTTTGTGTGTAATGCTGAGATATGGTGTAACAATCAATGTCATTAGAACTTCGTAGTTGTATATATGAGTAAATGTATGCATGTGTGTAGGATGAATAGGGTGTGATGACAAATGACTTTAGGACTATATATTATAAATAGGCGTGAATCTAAGTATGAGGATAATTGGCAAAAGGATAGGGTGTATCAGTTGTAGCATCCGTGGTGGCTCATTGCATTAAAGAAGGCAGTGTAGGTGTATGGGGGCAAGAGGGAAATTAATGGTAGGTGGATATAAATAGTTAGTCTGGTATGATAATTCAGTTGAATAATTTGAATAATTTGATATGGTCATTTGGTCACCATTTATATACATAATGGAACATATTAAAATATTGAAAATTTGATTATAAAAGGTGTATTTAAATGGAATAAAAATAGGATAAAATAACAAAATATAAATAAAAATAAATATAAATTAAATTAAAATAAGATAAAAATAACAATAAAAATAAATATAAATAATAATAATAATAAATATAAATAAAAATTTAATTAAATTAAAAATAAAAATTAAATAAAAATAAATATAAAAATAACAATAAAAATGAAAATAAAAATAAATAAAAATATAAATATAATAATAATAACAATGATAAAAATAGAAATAAAAATAAGATAAAATAAAAGATAACAATAAAGTATATGGTGAATGGAGACTGGATTCAAGTGAAAGAATGAGTATTCAAAGGAAGTCAAAGATCTCCATCTCATAGTTTAAATCATATGGTGCTATTGATTGGAATTCATAAATATTGCGACTTTCTGTGCGGGACATCTTAGTGATGTGGTTCCCGCCTCTCCAGTCTTTTTTCACTGATTGGATTGCTGAGAAAATTATACCCGATGGGTCATGGTTGTGGTATTCTTTAAAGTGGGAGGACAGCAAGTGATTCATGAATCCTGTTTTGATGTTATGCATATGTTCTTTTATTCTTGTCTTTAGACTTCTTTTGGTCCGTCCTATGTACTGCTTGTTACATGGACACATAATAATATAGATAACGGAGGTGCTGTTGCGGGTTAACAATTCGTCTATTTTGTGTTGGTAGGCATTCACTGTTGAAGTGACCGTTTCAGTTCTCTTCTGGAATTTGGTTTGATTACAGTTGGTACATCTCCCACATCTGAAGAACCCATGTAATGACAACCATGTCTGGGGCATCTCTTGTTTTTTTGTTGAGAATAGGTTGTTTAGTTGTCGGTGCGATCTTCAAACCCAGGTTTGGTGCCTTAGTGTAAATTATTTTTGCTTTATCCATCAACATAGTAGCTAGTATTTTATCTTGTCTCAACAGTGGCCAGTATTTGTTTATGATGTGCTCAATCTTCTTATGTTGATTATTAAACGGTAAAATAATTTTAATTTGTTGTGTTTCTTCCTCCTTATTTGTGATTTCTTTTTCTTCGAAGTAGATCTTCCTGTATTGTTTGCAGATTTTTCTAGAGCTGCTGTAATTATTTCTTCTGGATAGTTCTTCTGCTTAAAATCCTTAGTTAGGGTCTTAGCTTCTTCTTCGAATGTTTCTTCATTTGTGCAATTTCGTTTTAGTCTTCTAAACTGACCTTGGGGTACGTTGATCAACCATCTTGGTAAGTGACAGCTCTCAAACAGGATGTATGAATTCTTCGCAGTTGTTTTTTTTATAAGTTTGGCACTCCAGTTGGTTTCCATTAACAGATATTTTTAAATCTAAAAATTCCACATAGGATGTACTAATAAAAGGGGGTAAAATAAGGTTAAAATCATTACAATATGTTTTAAAAAGGTTTGAAGATCTTCATTGGAACCTCACCATACCATAAAAATGTCATCAATATATCTCTTCCAGAGGACAAGATCTGCGCCTAGGAATGGGGATTCCTAGGCGCAGATCTGGTCCTCTGTAAGAGATATATTGATGACATTTTTATGGTATGGCGAGGTTCCAATGAAGATCTTCAAACCTTTTTAAAACATATTAATTGTAATGATTTTAACCTTATTTTTACCCCTTTTATTAGTACATCCTATGTGGAATTTTTAGATTTAAAAATATCTGTTAATGGAAACCAACTGGAGTGCAAAACTTATAAAAAACCAACTGCGAAGAATTCATACATCCTGTTTGAGAGCTGTCACTTACCAAGATGGTTGATCAACGTACCCCAAGGTCAGATTAGAAGACTAAAACGAAATTGCACAAATGAAGAAACATTCGAAGAAGAAGCTAAGACCCTAACTAAGGATTTTAAGCAGAAGAACTATCCAGAAGAAATAATTACAGCAGCACTAGGAAAAATCTGCAAACAAAACAGGAAGATCTACTTCGAACAAAAGGAGGAAGAAACACAACAAATTAAAATTATTTTACCGTTAAATAATCAACATAAGATTGAGCACATCATAAACAAATACTGGCCACTGTTGAGACAAGATAAAATACTAGCTACTATGTTGACGGATAAAGCGAAAATAATTTATACTAAGGCACCAAACCTAGGTTTGAAGATCACATCGACAACTAAACAACCTATTCTCAACAAAAAACAAGAGATGCCCCAGACATGGTTGTCATTACAAGGGTTCTTCAGATGTGGGAGATGTACCAACTGTAATCAAACCAAATTCCAGAAGAGAACTGAAAGGGTCACTTCAACAGTAAATGCCTACCAACACAAAATAGACGAATTGTTAACCTGCGACAGCACCTCCGTTATGTATATTATTACGTGTCCATGTAACAAGCAGTACATAGGACGGACCAAAAGAAGTCTAAAGACAAGAATAAAAGAACATATGCATAACATCAAAACAGGATTCATGAATCACTCGCTATCCTCCCACTTTAACCCCTTAAGGACCCAGCCATTTTACACCTTAGGACCCGGCCATTTTTTGCACATCTGACCACTGTCATTTTAAACATTAATAACTCTGGAATGCTTTTAGTTATCATTCTGATTTCGAGATTGTTTTTTCGTGACATATTCTACTTTAACTTAGTGGTAAAATTTTTTGGTAACTTGCATCCTTTCTTGGTAAAAAATCCCCAAATTTGATGAAAAATATGAAAATTTTGCATTTTTCTAACTTTGAAGCTCTCTGCTTGTAAGGAAAATGGATATTCCAAATATTATTTTATTTTATTCACATATACAATATGTCTACTTTATAATTGCATCATAAAATTGACGAGTTTTTACTTTTGGAAGACACCAGAGGGCTTCAAAGTTCAGCAGCAATTTTCAAATTTTTCACAAAATTTCCAAAATCACAATTTTTCAGGGACCAGTTCAGGTTTGAAGTGAATTTGAAGGGTCTTCATCTTAGAAATACCCCACAAATGACCCCATTATAAAAACTGCACCCCCCAAAGTATTTAAAATGACATTCAGTCAGCATTTTAACCCTTTAGGTGTTTCACAGGAATAGCAGCAAAGTGAAGGAGAAAATTCACAATCTTCATCGCATGTTCTTGTAGACCCAATTTTTTAATTTTTACAAGGGGTAAAAGGAGAAAATGTATACTTATATTTGTAGCCCAATTTCTCTCGAGTAAGCACATACCTCATATGTCTATGTAAAGTGTTCGGCGGGCGCAGTAGAGGGCTCAGAAGGGAAGGAGCGACAAGGAGATTTTAGAGAGTACGTTTTTCTGAAATGGTTTTTGGGGGGCATGTTGCATTTAGGAAGCCCCTATGGTGCCAGAACAGGAAAAAATACCCACATGGCATACCATTTTGGAAACTAGACCCCTTGAGGAACGTAACAAGGAATAAAGTGAGCCTTAATACCCCACACAGGTTTCACGACTTTTGCATATGTAAAAAAATTTAAAAAACATTTCAATAAAATGTGTGTTTCCCCCCAAATTTCAAATTTTTGCAAGGGTTAATAGCAGAAAATACCCCCCAAAATTTGTAACCCCATCTCTTCTGAGTATGGAGGTACCCCATAAGTTGACATGAAGTGCACTATGGGCGAACTACAATGCTCAGAAGAGAAGGAGTCATATTTGGCTTTTTGAGAGCAAATTTTGCTCGGGGGGCATGTCGCATTTAGAAAGCCCCTATGGTGCCAGGACAGCAAAAAATACCCACATGCCATACCATTTTGGAAACTAGACCCCTTGAGGAACGTAACAAGGGGTACAGTGAGCATTTACCCCCCACTGGTGTCTGTCAGATCTTTGGAACAGTGGGCTGTACAAAATTTTTAATTTGCGCAGCCCACTGTTCCAAAGATCTGTCAGACACCTGTGGGGTGTAAATTCTCACTGCACCCCTCATTACATTCCGTGAGGGGTGTAGTTTCCGAAATGGGGTCACATGTGTTTTTTTTTTTTTTTTGCGTTTGTTAAAACCGCTGTAACAATCAGCCACCCCTGTGCAAATCACCTCAAATGTACATGGTGCACTCTCCCTTCTGGGCCTTGTTGTGCGCCCCCAGAGCACTTTGCGCCCACATATGGAGTATCTCCGTAGTCGGGAGAAGTTGCATTACAAATTTTGGGGGCTTTTTTCCCTTTTACCTCTTGTCAAAATGAAAAGTATAGGGCAACACCAGCATGTTAGTGTAAAAAATTTTTTTTTTTACACTAACATGCTGGTGTAGACCCCAACTTCACCTTTTCATAAGGGGTGAAAGGAGAAAAAGCCCCCCAAAATTTGTAAGGCAATTTCTCCCGAGTACGGCGATACCCCATATGTGACCCTAAACTGTTGCCTTGAAATACGACAGGGCTCCAAAGTGAGAGTGCCATGCGCATTTGAGGCCTGAATTAGCAATTTGCATAGGGGTGGATATAGGGGTATTCTACGCCAGTGATTCCCAAACAGGGTGCCTCCAGCTGTTGCAAAACTCCCAGCATGCTTGGACAGTCAACGGCTGTCCGGCAATACTGGGAGTTGTTGTTTTGCAATAGCTGGAGGCTCCATTTTGAAAACAGTGGCGTACCAGACGTTTTTAATTTTTATTGGGGAGGGGAGGGGGGCTGTGTAGGGGTATGTGTATATGTAGTGTTTTTTACTTTTTATTTTATTTTGTGTTAGTGTAGTGTAGTGTTTTTAGGGTACAGTCGCACGGGCAGGGGGGGTTACAGCGATTTTCCCGCTACGTGTTTGAGCTGCCGCGCAAAATTTGCTGCATCGCAAACTTGCAGCCGGATACTCACTGTAAGCCCCCTGCCCATGTGAATGTACCCTGTACATTCACAAGGGGGGACCTCCAGCTGTTGCAAAACTACAACTCCCAGCATGCACAGTCTATCAGTGCATGCTGGTAGTTATAGTTTTGCAACAGCTGGAGGCACACAGGTTGGGAAACACTGAGTTAGGAAACAGACAATGTTTCCCAACCAGTGTGCCTCCTGTTGTTGCAAAACCACAACTCCCAAACATTCTCAGGCATGCTGGGAGTAGTAGTTCGGCAACATCTTTAGAGCCAGATGTTGCCGAACTACAACTCCCAGCATGCTTGGAGTTGAAGTTTGCAACATCTGGAAGACTACAGTTTGCAGACCACTAATACAGTGGTTCCCAATCTGTGCCCTTCCAGATGTTGCAAAACTACAACTCCCAGTATGCCAAAACTGTCCAGGCATGCTGAGAGTTGTAGTTTTGCAACATCTGAAGGGCCAGATGTTACAGAACTACAACTCCCAGCATGCCTGGACAGTAAGAGCATGCTGAGAATGTGTAGTTTTGCAACATCTGGAAGGGCACAGTGGTCTCCAAACTGTGGACCTCCAGATGTTGCAAAACTGCAACTCCCAGCATGTCCAGATGCCAAGGGCTGTCTGGGCATGCTGGGAGTTGTAGTATATAGGGTCCCAATACAGCAATGCATGTCGTTTTACGGCGACATGCATTGCTGTAAAGGGCCCGACCGCGGCTGAAGATCTACTCACCTGTCGCCGCCGCCGCCAACTTCCTCGCCGGGATCCGGGTCTTCAGGGACGAGGTAATTACCGGGGCCGGGCCCCAGCACTCCCCCGTCCCCCGCCGCGTCCTCCGGTCTTCCTCCTGTCCTCTCCGGACTTCAAGGGGCCGGGCAGGGCGGGAGGAAGTAACCGCCCCCCCCCCCTGCGATTGGTCGGTTAACTAACCGACAGATCGCAGGGGATCGGAGGAGGTGGCAGGCTTGCCACCTCGCTCCTATGCTTTAGCATGGTCCTGGCTGTCTGTGACAGCCGGGATCATGCGAAATTACCGGGCGGTCGGGTCCCAGAGACCCGATCAGTCCGGTATCGCCGCAGATCGCAAGGGCGATTTCCCTTGCGATTTGCGGCGATCGCCGACATGGGGGGCCTACATGGCCCCCCTCGGCGTTTGTCCTGGATCCCTGCTGAAGGATTTCAGCAGGGATCCGCTTCCGATCTCCGCCGGGTGAGCGGCGGAGACCAGGAAAAGACATGACGTATGCATACGTCATGGGTCCTTAAGACCCAGGGTGTGATGACGTATGCATACGTCATGGGTCCTGAAGAGGTTAAAGAATACCACAACCAAGACCCACCGGGTATAATTTTCTCAGCAATCCACATCACTAAGATGTCCCGCATAGAAAGTCGCAATATTTATGAATTCCAATCAATAGCACCGTATGGTTTAAACTCAGAGATGGAGATCTTTGGCTTCCTTTGAATACTCATTCTTTCACTTTAATCCATTCTCCATTCACCATATACTTTATTGTTATCTTTTATTTTATCTTATTTTTATTTCTATTTTTATCATTGTTATTATTATTATATTTATATCCTTATTTTTATTTATTTTTATTGTTATTTTTATATTTATTTTAATTTAATTTTTAATTTAATTTTATTTGTATTTATATTTATTATTATTATTATTATTTATATTTATTTTTATTGCTATTTTAATTTTAATTTAATTTTTATCTTATTTTAATTTTATTTATATTTATTTTTAATTTATATTTTATGTTATTTTATCCTATTTTTATTCCATTTAAAAACACCTTTTATAATCAAATTTTTCATTTTCTATATTTTAATATGTTCCATTATGTATATAAATGGTGACCAAATGACCATATCAAATTATTCAAATTATTCAACTGAATTATCATACCAGACTAACTATTTATATTCACCTACCATTAATTTCTCTCTTGCCCCCATACACCTACACTGCCTTCTTTAATCCAATAAGCCACCACGGATGCTACAACTGATACCCCCTATCCTTTTGCCAATTATCCTCATACTTAGATTCACGCCTATTTATAATATATAGTCCTAATGTCATTTGTCATCACACCCTATGTTACACCAGATCTCAGCGTTAAACACAAACCCACTAACTCCACTCCTGATTTTTCCATTACACACCTGTCTATGGCCAAGTATTCCTAACCGGGTTTTGTTTTAGACTGCCTTTTACCACCAAAATTGCACATATATAGCACCTACATCCATTGTATCCATTATGATCACTGAGGAAGGTCCTAGTTGGACCGAAACGCGTCTGATCCCCACCAATATTGATCAATAGCACCGACAGCATTTTACCAGCAACTCCTATCAGCTACACTACTGCATCATCTCCGCTGCGCGCACCGTGGTCACAGTACACACAGCCGTGGATACCAAGAGCGCGTGCTCGAAATTTAACCAAGATCTCAGCATCCTATTGTTGGTTGGAGCGCATTTGCGTGTCTCGGAGTGGAAGCTCTCCATGGTGCATCAGCGTTTTGGCATCAGCCGGGTAGATGATACGCATATGCGTTCCACAGGCCGGAAACACGGGATGCGCCTAACCCCGCCCTGCAATTTCCGGTCTGGGCAGTTAAAAACAGACGCGGGACTCGGATTAGACACACACGTTATTGTGGATCCACACGTCTGAACTGCCAAACCAGGGTAAGAACTTTACTGGCCACTTATTTCCATTCGATGTGCTAGAAATGTACTGGCATTTTGACTTAGCGCATTTTTGGTCCCCTTATATCGGTAGGAAGGCCATTGAGCCGAAGATTGGGAACTTTATCGACCCTTCTTTTTCCCTTTATTGTTGTCACATCTTTGACACGCCTATTATTGCGGTGAGATCTTTTGTATACCCTTTTTTTTATTATTTAATATATATTATTTATATTAGGTTGTTCAGTTTATATTATACTGGACTAGGTTTTTGCACATTCCATTGCACACTCTATCATATCAGTGTTTGCACTTTGGGGTTAATGTTAATCCTATTCCTCATCATTTACCACAGCAACCATCATCATTTACCACAACAACCGTCATATAGAAAAGGGAACCGCTATTGTATTGATCATGATGGACTGATTGTAGGTCTAGGAGTGCATTGATTTCTAAGTGGGAGTCCTGGTCTTGAATTTTACCTGGTATGTTCTTTTGATTGTTTATCTGTTTTATGATTCTATTATGATAAACGCTGAATGATGTATATTGGCTTCCATACTTCTAGTCCTTTTGGTCATCTAAACCCTAATATTGGAATTTTTTATTGAATTTATTGATATTGATTGATAATCGTTGGTCTACTATAGTGCATCAATTTTATAGGTACTATGAATTGAACTGGGTATGCTAATTTGATTATCATATACTTTTACAGTTCTTGGAGGTCATCTAAAGTGTATCTATATAGTCCTGCTGAAACAGTTCTGGGACTACTTCACTACTCTTGATGTGCCATGTTTGCGGCTAATACATGGGGTTAACACAGAGGTATAAGATCTATATATCAATATAGTGTTTTTGAACTCCATTAGCAACCATGATGGTGTTTATATATATGTTATTCTGTTTCCACAGTTATATCCACCTCAATTTGGCCGTACTCTGGAATAGGCCGGCGTCATATATATAATATAGGATACGCATCATTCGACATGTATCATATATATTGAATGAACTCAGCTCATACGTTGGATTGTCATCCTAAGCAGTTTTGACTCACTCAACTGTGCTTTATAACTATATTTATCTTTATCATATTTTGACTACATCATTGGCATTATATATTTTTTATCTTGTTGTACTGTTTTCTCCTCCATTCCCTGATGAACCCTAGTCATTTGCTAAGGGAGAAACGCGTTGGAAAGGGAGCACGAGATGCCTCAATAAATGTATTTCATTTAATTTTAATGTATTTCTAATGAAATATTAATATCTTCCTAACCCTGTCCACACTTATTGTTCAGTGAGGGCAAGGGTTTAGACTAGGTAGGGTCTTCCAAGAAGTAGGGGTTCACCTGTATCCTATACCCCGTCCCTTCCTGATCCGTGATCTGTGCACATTGTCAGATCAAGAGACATAATTCTGTATTGTCAGTGTATTCTTTTATGTCTATATGTATTTATGTTTTCAATAAAGATTTATATTTTATTACTTAGGCCTAATCAATGATTTTCATTAAGGGCATTTATATCATATATATATGAGGATTTATACACCAGTTTTCCTCGACAAGTGATTTACAAGATCTCAGCATCAAGATCCATCACCACTGCACCGCTATACCCAACTCCCGAACATACCGTGACTCGTCCCCGGAGAAAAAGGACTGCCTGCCGGCAATCCTGGACAGAGCTGGTACCGCTGTCACGGCTGGAAGACGCAAGGACTGCCACATCCAAGGGTAAGCTGTACAGTGTACCATATTTGTTATTTGACGACCGCCGTGCCTCAACTATCATCTGACGGCCGCAGTGCCGCTCTATACCCGCTTCTCACAGGCCGCTGTGCCGATCACTACGATATAGCCGCCGCGCTATTTCTTCCACGGATACAAATTGGATTAATTACTGTGACCATCTGCTGTGTTTTATAGACTATCATTTGGAGGTCTAACTTTTAGTGACTTTATTGAACATTTGTATCGAGTAGAGCAGTATTCACCTTGACAGTGGGCCCTTCTTTGGGGGTCTTCAGCGCCTGCAAGTGCACTGCAGCCGCCTACACTAACCCCAACTGCTCTACAAACTATTTTTACCAACATTGTTGAATTGCTGTCCATGATATAATATGTATTAACTATTTTAAACTATATTTAAAGTGCAAGGATCCTGCACTCCTAGTAATTGCTATTGTATTTTAACATTGTATCTAGTTTAATAAATGATCGTTGCATCTTTGACATAGCCACTGATTTATTACTAAGTTACATTTATATATACCATATTACTAATTTCCACATACAAAGTTGCTCCTTACTCCAATGTGCCAATAGACCTACACCATACTTTCACTACATTTGAATTAGATCCCCTCTTTACACATCTTTCTTCCTACTCATCCACATTCCCACTGACCACATTAAAACCACATTCATTTATAGTATATCTAGGCCTTGAGAAGAAGCCAGAACACCAATCTTTTATACCTAAGCTTGATCTTTTGTTCTCAAGAGAGAAAAGCCAACGCCAGAGGGGTCGGGCACCATACTCCCATTTCATTACTGACAACAAATGCACAAGTAATATCCCAGTACAGGACATAGTCCTGTATTACCCTTAGGCCCTGTCAAGTTGAGACCCTCAGTGACCTGGGGGCTCCCCTGCAGGGTCTCCCCCTGTTGTTTCCAGAATGTTGTGTATACTGCTTTATTGTATAGACAGGATCCTACTGTATAGATAGAGCAGAGGACCTGTGAGAGATTGTCTCAAGGACCTGTAAGTCTGTCACATGTTATGTTATGCAGTCAAATGATTTGTTGTCACATGTTTTCCCATAGAGCACCAGCTTAACCTATGACCCGCAGCTTCACCAATGGGCTTTAGTCCAGCCCTCCACTATATAAAGGAGCGGCCATTACAATTTCTCTCAGATCAGTCCTTACTGAGAACCAGCGAACACCAGAGATCTCAGCACCAGTGACCAGCATCTGGAAGACCACAAAGCTACAGTCAATCCAGTAAGTAAAAAGTCTATGTCTGTTGTCACTAGTGATGTCGCGAACATAGTGATGTCCGCAAATGTTCGCGAACGTGCGAACCGGGCGAACCGCCATAGAATTCAATAGGCAGGCGAATTTTAAAACCCACAGGGACTCTTTCTGGCCACAATAGTGATGGAAAAGTTATTTCAAGGGAACTAACACCTGGACTGTGGCATGCCGGAGGGGGATCCATGGCAAAACTCCCATGGAAAATGACATAGTTGATGCAGAGTCTGGTTTTAATCCATAAAGGGCATAAATCACCTAACATTCCTAAATTGTTTGGAATAACGTGCTTTAAAACATCAGGTATGATGTTGTATCGATCAGTTAGTGTAGGTCTCCAGGGCAACCCCCGCTCCTCCAGCTGCTGGGACGGTGGGGCTCTTGTGCTGAGGAAGTATCCTGGCTGCAGGACTTGCTGGAGCCTGAGTGGTGCTGACAGTTGATCCTGCTGCTGCTCTATTAACCCCCTCTCTACTGGCCTGTGCTGAGACTTCTGCTCAACATCTCCGCAATGGAGGACAGTGTCTCCCCTGGTTACGTGGTCAGCCTGGATATCTATAAGGCTTTTGATTCCATTGAGTGGCACTATATTTGGTGCCTGATGCGTATCCTCCGCTTTGGACCCGTTTTTCGGAAATGGCCCCCCCTTGCCACCGTTTGCAGGGCCATCACCCGGACCGTGTTTGGCTTCATCTGGGGCAAAATGGCCAGAGTTAAATGGACTGTTATGTACAAGGAGCATAGCAAGGGTGGGAAGGGAGTCCCCGATATGCTGCGGGCTTCTTTTGCATGTGTCAGCGTGCAGAGGACTTTGGTCAAAAAGAAAGGCTCCGTGCGCAGGTCCATGTCCCGCCTGTTTCTCCTGCCCCAATGGTAGAGGATCGACTGGGACAAGTGGGACAGCTCCATCCCTTACAACTGGCACACTCCCTGGTACTATGGGGATGTTGTCCAGTTCATAGGGGAAGACCATCTGGAGGGACTCAAGTCCGATTTGTGGAAGCCTAAGACTGTTTACAAGCTCATCAGAGCTAAGGACTTGCTGGAGCCAGTTCCAGGGCTCCCTAAGGCTACGGCAGAGATTGTTTGGGACAATGTAGCCTCTGCAAGGATAATCAATGGACACAAGCAATTGTTGTGGATGGCATTCAGGGGGGACTATCTCTGAGGTCATTCATGCCTGTCTGTGGCCTGTGCAAAACCAGGTACTATCCCAGGTGCCCCTATGTGGAGGAAACATCTATGCACGTATTTTGGCAGTGTCCCTTTGCGCAGGGCCTATTGAATGCCCTGTAACCTGAATTTAGAGACTCAGTACCCAGGAACTACCTATTGTACTATTCGGTGCTTTACGTTTTGTGCCATAGCCGTGTAGAAACGCCTGAAATGGTCACACACCTTCCGATACCCAAGTTGTAAATACAGAGTACTTCCAGTCAGCCTTGTTCGTGTATCACCGAATGGCGTTTACTGGGGGTTAGAAGTTACAATTGTACGGGACATCCCTGAATGCTTAATATGGAGCTGCTAATTTAACCTCTTAAGGACCCAGCCATTTTACACCTTAGGACCCGGCCATTTTTTGAACATCTGACCACTGTCACTTTAAACATTAATAACTCTGGAATGCTTTTAGTTATCATTCTGATTCCGAGATAGTTTTTTCGTGACATATTCTACTTTAACATAGTGGTAAAAAAAAATTGTAACTTGCATCCTTTCTTGGTGAAAAATTTGAAAATTTTATGAAAAATTTGAAAATTTTGCATTTTTCTAACTTTAAAGCTCTCTGTTTGTAAGGAAAATGAATATTCAAAATATTTTAATTTTTTTCACATATACAATATGTCTACTTTATGTTTGCATCATAAAATTGACGTGTTTTTACTTTTGGAAGACATCAGGGGGCTTCAAAGTTCAGCAGAAATTTTCCAATTTTTCACAAAATTTCCAAACTCACTATTTTTCAGGGACCAGTTCAGGTTTGAAGTGGATTTGAAGGGTCTTCATCTTAGAAATACCCCACAAATGACCCCATTATAAAAACTGCAACCCCCAAAGTATACAAAATGATATTCGGTCAGCCTTTTAACCCTTTAGCTGTTTCACAGGAATAGCAGGAAAGTGAAGGAGAAAATTCACAATCTTCATTTTTTACACTCGCATGTTCTTGTAGACCCAATTTTTGAATTTTTACGAGGGGTAAAAGGAGAAAATGTATACTTATGTTTGTAGCCCAATTTCTCACGAGTAAGCACATACCTCATATGTCTATGTAAAGTGTTCGGTGGGCGCAGTAGAGGGCTCAGAACCGAAGGAGTGACAAGGGGATTTTGAAGAGTACGTTTTTCTGAAGGGGCATGGTTTTTGGGGGGCATGTTGCATTTAGGAAGCCCCTATGGTGCCAGAACAGCAAAAAAAAAAAAAACACATGCCATACCATTTTGGAAACAAGACCCCTTGAGGAACGTAACAAGGAATTAAGTGAGCCTTAATACCCCACATGTGTTTCACGACTTTTGCATATGTAAAAAAATAAAATAAAATTATTTCACTAAAATGTGTGATTCCCCCCAAATTTCACATTTTTGCAAGGGTTAATAGCAGAAAATACCCCCCAAAATTTGTAACCCCATCTCTTCTGAGTATGGAGGTACCCCATAAGTTGACCGAAAGTGCACTACGGGCGAACTACAATGCTCAGAAGAGAAGGAGTCATATTTGGCTTTTTGAGAGCAAATTTTGCTCGGGGGCATGTCCCATATAGGAAGCCCCTATGGTGCCAGGACAGCAAAAAATACCCACATGGCATACCATTTTGGAAACTAGACCCCTTGAGGAACGTAACAAGGAATAAAGTGAGCCTTAATACCCCACACAGGTTTCACGACTTTTGCATACGTAAAAAAAAAAAAAAATCATTAAAATGGGTGCTTCCCCCCAAATTTCACATTTTTGCAAGGGTTAATAGCAAAAAATACCCCCCAAAATTTGAAACCCCATCTCTTCTGAGTATGGAGGTACCCCATAAGTTGACCTGAAGTGCACTACGAGCGAACTACAATGCTCAGAAGAGAAGGAGTCATATTTGGCTTTTTGAGAGCAAATTTTGCTCGGGGGGCATGTCGCATTTAGGAAGCCCCTATGGTGCCAGGACAGCAAAATAACCCCCACATGGCATACCATTTTGGAAACTAGACCCCTTGAGGAACGTAACAAGGGGTACAGTGAGCATTTACCCCCACTGGTGTCTGTCAGATCTTTGGAACAGTGCTCTGTAAAACATTTTTTATTTGCACAGCCCACTGTTCCAAAGATCTGTCAGACATCTGTGGGGTGTAAATTCTCACTGCACCCCTCATTACATTCCGTGAGGGGTGTAGTTTCCGAAATGGGGTCACATGTGGGGTTTAGTTTTTTTTGCGTTTGTCAAAACCGCTGTAACAATCAGCCACCCCTGTGCAAATCACCTCAAATGTACATGGTGCACTCTCCCTTCTGGGCCTTGTTGTGCGCCCCCAGAGCACTTTGCGCCCACATATGGGGTATCTCCGTAGTCGGGAGAAATTGCATTACAAATTTTGGGGGCTTTTTTCCCTTTTACCTCTTGTCAAAATGAAAAGTATAGGGCAACACCAGCATGTTCGTGTAAAAAGTTAATTTTTTTACACTAACATGCTGGTGTAGACCCCAACTTCACATTTTCATAAGGGGTGAAAGGAGAAAAAGCCCCCCACAATTTGTTAGGCAATTTCTCCCGAGTACGGCGATACCCCATATGTGACCCTAAACTGTTGCCTTGAAATACGACAGGGCTCCAAAGTGAGAGCACCATGCGCATTTGAGGCCTAAATTAGGGATTTGCATAGGGGTGGACATAGGGGTATTCTACGCCAGTGATTCCCAAACAGGGTGCCTCCAGCTGTTGCAAAACTCCCAGCATGCTTGGACAGTCAACGGCTGTCCAGCAATACTGGGAGTTGTTGTTTTGCAACAGCTGGAGGCTCCATTTTGGAAACAGTGGAGTACCAGACGTTTTTCATTTTTATTGGGGAGGGGGGCTGTGTAGGGGTATGTGTATATGTAGTGTTTTTTACTTTTTATTTTATTTTGTGTTAGTGTAGTGTAGTGTAGTGTTTTTAGGGTACAGTCACATGGGCGGGGGGGTTACAGCGAGTTTGAGCTGCTGCGCAAAATTTGCTGCATCGCAAACTTGCAGCCTGATACTCACTGTAAGCCCCCTGCCCATGTGAATGTACCCTGTACATTCACAGGGGGGGACCTCCAGCTGTTGCAAAACTACAACTCCCAGCATGCACAGTCTATCAGTGCATGCTGGTAGTTATAGTTTTGCAACAGCTGGAGGCACACGGGTTGGGAAACACTGAGTTAGGAAACAGACAATGTTTCCCAACCAGTGTGCCTCCAGTTGTTGCAAAACCACAACTCTCAGCATTCTCAAGCATGCTGGGAGTAGTAGTTCGGCAACATCTTTAGAGCCAGATGTTGCCGAACTACAACTCCCAGCATGCTTGGAGTTGTAGTTTTGCAACATCTGGAGGACTACTGTTTGCAGACCACTAATACAGTGGTTCCCAATCTGTGCCCTTCCAGATGTTGCAAAACTACAACTCCCAGTATGCCAAAACTGTCCAGGCATGCTGGGAGTTGTAGTTCTGCAACATCTGAAAGGCCAGATGTTACAGAACTACAACTCCCAGCATGCCTGGACAGTAAGAGCATGCTGAGGATGTGTAGTTTTACAACATCTGGAAGGGCACAGTGGTCTCAAAACTGTGGACCTCCAGATGTTGCAAAACTGCAACTCCCAGCATGCCCAGATGCCAAGGGCTGTCTGGGCATGCTGGGAGTTGTAGTATACAGGGTCCCATTACAGCAATGGATGTCGCTTTACAGCGACGTGCATTGCTGTAAAGGGCCCGACCGCGGCTGAAGATCAACTCACCTGTCGCCGCCGCCGCCGTCTTCATCGCAGGGATCCAGGTCTTCAGGGATGAGGTAAGTACCGGGGCCGGTCCCCAGCACTCCCCCGTCCCCCGCCCCGTCCTCCGGTCTTCCTCCCGTCCTCTCCGGACTTTCAGAGGCCGGGCAGGACGGGAGGAAGTAACCGCCCCCCCTCCTGCGATTGGTCGGTTAACTAACCGACGGATCGCAGGGAATAGGAGGAGGTGGCAGGATTGTCACCTTGCTCCTATACTTTAGCATGGTCCTGGCTGTCTGTGACAGCCGGGATCATGCGAAATTACCGGGCGGTCGGGTCCCAGAGACCCGATGAGCCCGGTATCGCCGCAGATCGCAAGGGCGATTTCCCCCTCGGCGTTTGCCCTGGATGCCTGCTGAAGGATTTCAGCAGACATCCAGTTCCGATCTCTGCCCGGCGCGCGGCAGAGACCGGAAAACGCCAGGGCGTATGGATACGCCCTGGGTCCTTAAGGCCCAGGGTGTGAGGGCGTATCCATACGCCCTGGGTCCTTAAGAGGTTAAATTATCATAACACATTAGAGTATATTGTGTATCCCTTATCTTGTTTTGTGGTTATAGTAAGTTCTCATTTACTCTTGATGCATATGGGGGCATGTGTTCTCCAAAATGAAATGCTGAATAGAGAAATACAAAGAAAATCTCTACAACATGACTTAATAATTAGTCTCCTAAGTACATTGTGTATCCAGTATATGCGCTCTGTCAAGGGAGTGCTTTCTGTAATTCTTGCATTGTCACTGACAGAGTTGCCATACAAAACAAAATGAACTCTTTACATATAATCGACATTTGATATTCATACAAGAATTACTGTTCATTTTAACATAGACATCAGAAGTGCTCCCAGTACTGTTTACACATGTTCTTATTTAAAACAGTAGACTTTAAGCCAGGAATGAGCTTTGGTAGTTGTACTTCTATAACAATTACTTTGGGTTTCTGGATACAAAGTAAGGTGTCCCCCATTTGTAACCATGAGTCCTGTACAACTGCTCTGACCCTTAGCATTTCCACCTTGGAAGAGTGTAGACAGCTGTACATTGTTTTTCTCATCAGTCTGTACATTTAGACCAAATTGTATTTGCACAGTCACAGTATATATTAAAAAGGAAAGAGTAACAATGTTCATACACTATACTGTTTTGTTTGTTTTATTTCTTTAATCGGGTGAAAAGCCTAAGTTGTGTTGAAATTGATGGGGATTTTTTTAATTATCTGCATTATTTCTAATAAACTATTAACCTGTTGAGGACCCAGGGTGTACCTGTACGCCCTGAGTCTGCTCCCGAGCTATATAGCGGGTCAGACCCGTGGCTAATAACCCTTTAGACGCGGCATTCAAAGTTGAACGCTGCGTCTAAAATGAAAGTGAAACTATGCCGGTTAGCTCAGGGAGCTGTTCGGGATAGCCGCGGTGAAATCGCGGCATCCCGAACAGCTTACAGGACAGATGGAGGGTCCCTACCTGCCTCCTCGCTGTCTGATCGCCAAATGACTGCTCAGTGCCTGAGATCCAGGCCTGAGCAGTCATGCGGCAGAATTGTTGATCACTGGTTTCTTATGAGAAACCAGTGATCAATGTGAAAGATCAGTGTATGCAGTGTTATAGGTCCCTATGGGAGCTATAACACTGCAAAAAAAAAAATGAATAAAGATCATTTAACCCCTCCCCTATTAAAAGTTTGAATCACCCCCCTTTTCCCATAAAAAACAAAAATAAACATATGTGGTATCGCCGCGTGCGGAAATGTCCGAATTATAAAAATATATCATTAATTAAACCGCACGGTCAATGGCGTGCGTGCAAAAAAATTCCAAAGTCCAAAATAGTGCATTTTTGGTCACTTTTTATATTATGAAAAAATGAATAAAAAGCGATCAATAAGTCCAAATCAATGCAAAAACTTTAGATCACGGCACAAAAAATGAGCCCTCATACCACCCCATACACGGAAAAATAAAAAAGTTATAGGGGTCAGAAGATGACAATTTTAAACATATAAATTTTCCTGCATGTAGTTTTGATTTTTTCCAGAAGTACAACAAAATCAATCCTACATAAGTAGGGCATCATTTTAACCGTATGGACCTACAGAATATAAAGAAGGTATAATTTTTACGAAAATGTACTGTGCAGAAACGGAAGCCCCCAAAATTTACAAAATGGCGTTTTTTTTTTTTTTTATTTTGTCTCACATTGATTTTTTTTTTCCGTTTCGCCATAGATTTTTGGGTAAAATGACTGACGTCATTACAAAGTAGAATTGGTGGCGCAAAAAATAAGCCATCATATGGGTTTTTTTTTTTTTTTTTTCAAACTTTATTTATCAGGTTTTACAGGTATATAAGGCACAAGTAAGCATAACATGCGGTCGGTTGACCTCACAGATTACAGTATAACCTATTAAATTTGGGTAGGGGAGAGAGGTAGAGGGAAGAAACAAACAGGGAATACCGACATGGGGAAGAAGGGAGGGAAAGGAGCACAACCCATAGATTAAGTATTGTGTCACAAATGTCACACGAAGCGTAGGTAAATGGTGGCTAATAACATAGAACCCAGAAGCATGTTTCGTTATCAACTAATTTAGCGAATCCTTAGTTAGAGAACACGACCTAGTAAAGGAAAAATAGGGTTAAAGGAACAAAGTAAATAAAATAAAATCGTAAAGCAAGGCGGATATTGGGTATTTCTTCATTGAGCTTCTGACTGGTTACGGGCAATATATCGCAGCCAACTGTCCCACATATGAATAAAGGACTGTTCCTTGCCCTGTCTGCGTGCTATCATTCTCTCCATTTCACAGGCATATGTTATTTTGGCCCGTAGCTGGGCAAAGTCCGGAGCATGTTTGGACTTCCATGAAGATGCAATAAGAAGGCGAGCAGCTGCAAGAATGTGAAATGCGATAGTTTTGCATTGACTAGGGAGATCAATAATGTGATTGGAGAGCAGAGCAAAGTCTGGGCCCCATTGGATAGCAACGTCCAGAACATCATGGAGTAAGTGGTGAACTCTAGACCAGAAGAGCGTTAAGGCATTGCATGTCCACCAAACATGTAGGAAGGTCCCCACTTGAGCGCCACACCTCCAGCAGGTAGGGTCCGTTCCAGGGTATATTTTAGATAGTCTTTCGGGGGTGTAATACCAACGGTATAACAGTTTTCGGGCGGATTCAATATGGTTGGTGCACTTAGAGAGCTTAAATGGGAGAGAATATAGGGTTAGCCATTGGTCCCCTGAAATATCCCCACCCAAGTCACCCTCCCACATTTGTTGAAAGGGATGGGCGTCAGAGGCTCGTAGTAATTGTAAGTGTTTATATGCTTTAGACACTCCACCTGTAATCCCTGCGGTGTTGGAAAAGTAAAAAGTGTATATCTTATCACCTGCTTCCGAGGGCCAGGAATGGGAGGAGATAAAGTGCCGCAGCTGGAGGAACTTGTAAAAATCAGTATGGGGTATGCGATATTTAGGAGCAAATGTTGAGAAGGGGAGTAAAGAGGTAGAAGAGCATATATCACTTAAGTTTTTGACCCCCCCATTCGTCCAATTAGTGAAATCAATGTGGGGAAGAAGATGTTGTATAACAGAGAAGGGAGTTGAGGAGAAGGTACAAGGGGAAAGGACCCCGGAAGAGAGTGCAAAGTTCCAGATGTGGAGACAAGCAGAAATGGTAGGGCTGGGAGATGATAGGGGAGTTCTAAGGATGGCCACTCTCCAAAGTAAATGCTGTAGAGAAGTGACTTTAGCAATAGCCGCTTCCATTGGAAGCCACCGGGCATCTGTGTCTCTCCTCCACCACTGCTTGAGGCTCACTAAGTGGGAAGCTCTGTAATAATTGAGTAGGTCAGGACACCCTAAGCCCCCAAATTTAGTCGGGAGGAACAATAATTTGGCTGCAACTCTCGCCCTACCATTCTGCCAGATAAAATGCATAAGTAAGGATTGGAGTCTTTTAATAGCAGAGACAGGGAAGGTAACAGGTAAGTTGTGGAAGAGATACAGGATGTTGGGTAGCAGAAACATTTTGGAAACTGCTATGCGTCCAAACCAGGAGAGCTGGATATGAGAGATGCGTTTGATTTCAGAAGAGAGGGTAGAGGTCAAAGCAGAGAGATTAGAGGAAACAAGTGAGGACAAGGAAGGCGTAAGAAGAACCCCTAGGTATGTAATGCCCTCAGTAGCCCACTGAAGAGGGTACCTAGATTTAAGCAGTGTAGTGTCAGAGTGAGACAGAAAAAGGGGTAAAACGGTTGATTTGGAGGTGTTAAGTTTATAAAGACTGGCTGCACTGAAGAGAGAGATAAGGTTTAAGACATTGGGTAGAGACTGCAGGGGAGAGGACAAGGCAATCAGGACATCATCCGCGAACAGCCCAATTTTATGCTCTTCGCTGCCAACAGTTATGCCGGTAATACCAGTATTGCACCTGAGATGTTCCGCAAAGGGTTCCATAACCAGAGTAAAGAGAATGGGGGATAGAGGACATCCCTGCCTAGTCCCATTCGATATGGTAAATGAGGAGGATAGAGCGTTGGATGAAAATACTTTGGCGGATGGCGCGGAATACAGCGCCATCAGGCTGGTAATAAGGGGAGGGGGAAAACCAAATTTGTTGAGGACCTCCCGGAGATAACCCCAATGCACTCGGTCGAACGCCTTCTCCGCATCCAAAGAGAGGAGAAGAGAAGGCGTCCGACCCCGGCATGCAATGTTAATGATGTTAAGAAATCGCCTAGTGCCATCGGAGGACTGACGGCCCTTGACAAATCCCACCTGATCGGCGTGGATTAGAGATGGGAGAACAGCTGAAAGGCGAATCGCCCATAATTTGGAGTAAAGTTTGAGATCACAATTCAAAAGAGAGATTGGTCTAAAGTTGGGAGGTGATGTAGGTGGTTTCCCTGGTTTGGGGAGGGTGACAATGGTCGCCTCCAGCATCTCAGGTGGAATCCGGCCAGTTTGAGCTATATCATTAAAGAGGTCTGTCAAATGAGGTATTAATGTATCAGCGTGAATTTTAAAAAATTCATTCACCAGCCCATCAGGGCCTGGTGACTTTGCTCCCTTCAACGTCCCGATTGCCTTTGAAACCTCCACGGACGAAAAAGGTAAGGACAGAGAATAGATCGCCTCCGAAGACAGAGAAGGCAAGGAAACTGAGGATAGAAAGGAAGAAATGGAGAGAGGGGTAGGTACCCTCGAGGAGGGGTCAGAAGTGAGATTGTATAGGGAAGAGTAATATGAAGCAAAAGCATTAGCGATGGATTGGGGGTCAAAAACCTTCGTGTCGTCAGGTAAGGATAAGAAGGGAATGCGGCTCTTGGCAGCCCTCACCTTAATTTGCCTAGCCAAAACTTTCCCCGGTTTATTGGCAAGCCAGTATGTCTGAAGTTGCAGACGACGTAGCGCCAGGTCGAATTTGTGTAGGTCTAGGGAATGAAGTTCAGTATTTAGCGCAGATATGCGCGATTGAATACTTTGTGAGGGAGATATCTTATTTTGTCTGTGCAGGGCGGCGAGGTCCTGTTGGAGGGAAAGCCTCTTGGCGTTAATCTGTTTGGTATGGTGAGCCGATTGACTGATTAAAGTACCTCTAACGTTGGCCTTAAAGGCACACCACAAAACCGCCTCAGAAGATACAGAGCCCTTGTTGATAGAAAAGAAGGATTCAATGTTGGAGCGCATAACAGGTTGGTATGTGGGGTGCTGGAGGATATATGGTTTGGCTCTCCATAATAATGATCGTCTGGTAGGGTATGACTCTTCTACAGTGATGGATACAGGGGCATGGTCCGACCATGTAATATTGTGGATCTGCGATGTGGAGATAGATTGCAAAAGGGGGTTAGTAACTAGGAAGAAATCGATTCTAGAGTAGGAACTATGTGGGTGAGAAAAAAAGGAAAAATCGCGCTCACCAGGGTGCTGGATCCTCCAGACATCAAATAGGTTTCTGTCAGAGATCGTTCGGAAAATAGGCGTGGGCTCAGTAAGATGTGTGGGGGAAGTAGAATCCATAGAAGGCCATAATGTGACATTAAAATCACCCACAACTAGTAAACGGTCAGCTGGAGAGGACCTCGCCACCCTGGACAGGACATGTTTGATGAAAGCATGTTGTTTAGTATTGGGTGCATAGATAACAACAATAGAATACTTAATTAGGTTAAGCAGACAATGTAGGATCAAATACCTGCCGCCCCCGTCCGCCTCCACTCTCACATCTGAGACTGCAATAGAATCTCTGATAGCAAGCGCAACACCTCTTTTTTTCCGGTGTGCATGAGAGAAGAAAATATGTGGGTAATTTTTATGGTGGAGACGAGTGGAATCAGCCTCCAGTAAATGGGTTTCTTGCAGACAGAGTAAATCTGCCTGCAAGCGTTTGGCTTCAGCCCACACCATCGATCGTTTGAAGGGGGAATTCAGGCCCCTCACATTAAGGGAGACAAATTGTATTACCATGGTGGAGAGGGAGGCGGATCGCTGGGCAAGATGTTAACATAGACAATAAAGACACAGTAAAAAGGGACAAATGTACTCAACACTGTGAGTGTTCGTGGAAGGATTGTGCAAAACCACAAATAAACAGACATATACCGTATAAGTGTCAACAGGACACAAACTGAAAAGTAGAATGCAGAGTGACAAATTACTCCATGAGGGAGCAATTTAGGGGGAGATACAGGAGAAGCTATACCTATATCTAACATGTGCCGAACCGGCAATATACGAACTACCCCCCAACCATGGCATTGGCAGAGAATTAAGAAGATTTCCGCTTTCCATACTGTACCACAGTCCAGTCTTCTGTTATCTTCACTGGAGATGGTTGAGGCGCAGTGGGGACCTTCGCAGGAATCTGTGGCGAATTAGGTGATGAGGCAGAGAGGTGCCACTTGGCGCACAGCTCCAACAGATCCTCAGGAGATGCAGCTAGGTGTTTAGAACCACTGTAGGTGACTATGATTTTGGTGGGGAATCCCCACTTGTAGGAGATTCCATTAGCTCTGAGTAGGCTAGTGCCTTTGGTGAACTCTCGTCGCCTAGCCATGGTAGCAGGTGATAGATCAGCAAAGATAGAGAGAGAAGCAAACCTGGTCGGCAGCGCAGACGGGTTCCTGGCTGCAAGCATAATCTTCTCCTTAACATGAAAGAAGTGTACTCGTAGAATGACATCCCTCGGTGCCGTCTGCGGGACAGATTTCGGCTTGGGTAGCCTGTGGATTCGATCTAGAAGAAGATCTGGCGTGGACGCATTTGGTAGAAGCAAGGTAAAGTAGTCCATCACAAATCCAGCCAAATCCTCCGTTTTGACCTCCTCCGGTACCCCTCTAATGCGAAGGTTGTTCCTCCGGGAGCGATCTTCCATGTCCGCCATCTTGGACCTAATAGCTGCGATCTCCTCTTCTAGGGAGGAAACTTTGTCCACTACAGCATTGTGGGCTGAGGTAAGTTCTCCCATTTTGTTTTCCACATGTGAAGTGCGGGATCCAAGTGAGTGGAGTTCCTTTTGGAGACTAGAGACAGCAGCACGTATTTCTTTCTGGATGGTGGAAGTGAGGTCTGCAGCAACTGCCATTAGCGCGGCCTCCGTGAGGGGCGAGGAAGGGCCAAGTGAGGACCCACCGGTAGGAACAGAGGGATGCCGGAGAGAGGAGCAGGCAGCGTCAGGTGATGCCGGAGGAGAGCGGGAGGTAGAGCCACTGGAGACCGAACCCGGCGAACCCGGGGATGATGGTCCACGTGGATGCCCGGAGCTCATAGAGGTAGGGGAGCTCCCGGCCTCTGGGGATGTTCTTGCGCTCGCAGCTGGCAGGCCGCCCGCGCCATCTTGTAAGTCAGCCGCTGGAAAGAATTGGGTGAGCTTCAGTGGGCTCTTCTTAGCTTTTTTCGTCCGAGCCATCACACACCTGGTACAGCGGGAGTTAGCAGGTACGAGGGTAGTTAAATTAGCCGAGGTGAGCCGGTTTGGGCCGCTCTATTGCCGGAGACTAGCGGAGCACAGGGATTATGCGACCGCCACCATGCGCGTCCAGGCCACGCCCCCATCATATGGGTTTTTAGGTGAAAGATTGAAAGAGTTATGATTTTTTAAAGGTAAGGAGGAAAAAACGAAAATGCAAAAACGGAAAAACCCCGTTTCCTTAAGGGGTTAAGAGACTTAAAAAAACAACAACTCCCAAGTGTGAAGTGAACTGACTGGTTTTATTTCACACCTAAAAAAGTTTGTTTTTTTCAAATGTACACTACTGTTACACCAAATATGACTCGCACTAGTGTGACACAGAGCCCTGCAGGCCCAAAAACTCCCAAGTGTGAAGTAAACTGACTGATATTATTTCACAGCCAAAAAGATTTTTTTTTTTTTAATGTACACTACTGTTACACCATATATGAGTAGCACTGGTGTAACACTGTGCCCTTGCAGGCCCTGAAACGCACTTGTGTGATGGAAACTGACTTATTATTTCACAGTCAAAACATTATTTTTTTTTTTTTTTAAATGTACACTACTGTTACACCATATATGAGTAGCACTGGTGTAACCCTGTGCCCTTGCAGGCCCTGAAACGCATTTGTGTGATGGAAACTGACTGATTTTATTTCTCAGCCCAAAAAAAGTTGTTGTTTTTTTCAAATTTTCACTACTGTTACACCAAATATGACTTGCACTATTGTGATACAGAGTCCTGCAGGCCCCAAAAAAACCAAATGTTTTGTAAACTCACTGATTTTATTTCACAGCCAAAAAAGTTTTTTTTGTTTTTTTTTTCAAATTTACACTACTGTTACACCAAAATATGACTTGCACTAGTGTGACACAGAGCTCTGGAGGCCCAAAAACTCACAAGTATGAAGTGAACTGACTGATTTTATTTCACAGCCAAAAAAGTATTTTTTTTTTTTCAAATTTACACTTCTGTTACACCAAATATGACTTGCACTAGTATGACAATGAGCCCTGCAGGCCCCAAAACTCCCAAGTGTGAAGTGAACTGACTTATTTTATTTCAGAGCCAAAAAAGTTTTTGTTTTTTTTTCTTCAAATTTACACTACTGTTACACCAAATATGACTTGCACTAGTGTGACACAGAGCCCTGCAGGCCCAAAAACTCCCAAGTGTTTTGTAAACTGACTGATTTTATTTCACAGCCAAACAAGGTTTTCTTTTTCAAATTTACACTACTGTTACCCCAAATATGACTTGCACTAGTGTGACACAGAGCCCTGCAGGCCCAAAAACTCCCAAGTGTGAAGTGAACTGACTGATTTTATTTCACAGCCAAAAAAGTTTTTTTTTTTTTCAAATTTACACTACAGTTACACCAAATATGATTTGTACTAGTGTGACAATGAGCCCTGCAGGCCCAAAAACTCCCAAGTGTGAAGTGAACTGACTGATTTTATTTCACAGCCAAAAAAATTTTTTTTTTGTCAAATTTACACTACTGTTACCCCACATATGACTTGCACTAGTGTGACACAGAGCTCTGGAGGCCCAAAAACTCCCAAGTGTTTTGTAAACTGACTGATTTTATTTCACAGCCAAACAAGGTTTTTGTTTTTTCTTCAAATTTATACTACTGTTACACCAAATATGACTTGCACTAGTGTGACACAGAACCCTGCAGGCCCAAAAACTCCCAAGTGTTTTGTAAACTGACTGATTTTATTTCACAGCCAAACAAGTTTTTTTTTTCAAATTTACACTACTGTTACCCCAAATATGACTTGCACTAGTGTGACACAGAGCCCTGCAGGCCCAAAAACTCCCAAGTGTGAAGTGAACTGACTGATTTTATTTCACAGCCAAAAAAGTTTTTTTTTTCAAATTTACACTACAGTTACACCAAATATGATTTGTACTAGTGTGACAATGAGCCCTGCAGGCCCAAAAACTCCCAAGTGTGAAGTGAACTGACTGATTTTATTTCACAGCCAAAATTTTTTTTTTTGTCAAATTTAAACTACTGTTACACCAAATATGACTTGCACTAGTGTGACACAGAGCCCTGCAGGCCCAAAAACTCCCAAGTGTTTTGTAAACTGACTGATTTTATTTCACAACCAAAAAGTTTTTTCCCCCTCAAATTTACACTACTGCTACACCATATATGAATAGCACTGGTGTAACACTGTGCCCTTGCAGGCCCTGAAACGCACTTGTGTGATGGAAACTGACTGTTATTATTTCACAGTCAAAAAAGTGTTTTTGGGAAAAAAAAAGCAGACTGATGTTTGAGCCATAAAAATGGCTTTTTTTGGGTGCTGTGCTTACAGCAGAGATCAGATGAGTCCTTCAGGACTTTTGTGAACACTGAATACAGTAGTTGCTTGAAAGAAAAAAGTTTTCTACCAGAGTACCCCTTTTAACCAGTGGTTCCCAACCAGGGTGCCTCCAGCTGTCCATCTGTCTGAACTCAGTAAAGCCTCCGTTAAACCATAACTGGTTGTGGACTCTCCTTTCCTTAACTAGCCATTGGAATAGCGGAGATACTGTTCGTGTGCTTCCGGTACCAAAAACCATTCTGGCGTCACGAACACTAGGGGTAAAGAACATCTCGCCCCAGGGGTTAATACAATCTGGCCCCACCACCTACACCGCTACACCCGTGATCCCGCCATACACCGGTGGTCCACCACACACACTCAGCTGAATTAAGCATGTAAGTGTATGAGGTGTTAGTAAGGAATAGTTATCGGTTAAATGAGCATTTAGCTGACAGCTATTGAAAGTGTATGGCTATGCGTGTAAAACTGTAAAGCAGCTGCCTCTATATGGATGAAGAGGATCTATCTCTGTACAATGAATACTTTTTTTTACATTTTGTTATGATATGCCTTGTGCTAAAATATAATCATTCTGCCCTCATTACTGAATGCTCTGCCTGCAGTTTGTAGAGACAAGATTGTGCGAAGGCACAGATCTGAAGCCTGCTGTTACGCCTAGCGCTCCGGGTCCCCGCTCCTCCCCGGAGCGCTCACGGCGCCTTTCTCCCTGCAGCTCCCCGGTCAGCGCTGACCGGGAGCGCTGCCCTGTCATGGCCGTTGGGGATGCGATTCGCACAGCGGGACGCGCCTGCTCGCGAATCGCATCCCAGGTCACTTACCCGTTCCCGTCTCCTGCGGTCATGTGCTGGCGCGCGCGGCTCCGCTCTCTAGGGCGCGCGCGCGCCAGCTCCCTGAGACTTAAAGGGCCAGTGCACCAATGATTGGTGCCTGGCCCAATTAGCTTAATTGGTTCCCATCTGTTTCCTGGCTATATCTAGTCTCCTCCCTTGCACTTCCTTGCCGGATCTTGTTGCCCTAGAGCCTAGTGAAAGCGTTTTTGTGTGTTTATACCCTGTGTACCAGAACCTTGCTATCTCCCCTGACTACGAACCTTGCCGCCTGCCCCCGACCTTCTGCTACGTCCGACTTTGCTTCTGCCTACTCCCTTGTACCTCGCCTATCTTCAGCAGCCAGAGAGGTGAGCCGTTGCTAGTGGATACGACCTGGTCACTACCGCCGCAGCAAGACCATCCCGCTTTGCGGCGGGCTCTGGTGAAAACCAGTAGTGGCTTAGAACCGGTCCACTAGCACGGTCCACGTCATCCCTCTCTGGCACAGAGGATCCACTACCTGCCAGCCGGCATCGTGACAGTAGATCCGGCCATGGATCCCGCTGAAGTTCCTCTGCCTGTTGTCGCCGACCTCCCCACACTGGTCGCCCAGCAAGCCCGACAGATTGCCCAACAAGATCACCAGCTGTCGTACTTGACCACCATGACTCAGCAACTCCAGTCGCAGCTACAGCAGATTCAGTCTCAGCTACAGCAGCAGCAACCATCTCCTCCGCCAGCTCCTGCACCTCTTCCGCAGCGAGTGGCCACTCCTAGCCTCCGCCTGTCTTTGCCGGACAAATTTAATGGGGACTCTAAGTTTTGCCGTGGCTTTCTTTCCCAATGTTCCCTGCATCTGGAGATGATGTCGGATCAGTTTCCTACTGAAAGGTCTAAGGTGGCTTTCGTAGTCAGCCTTCTGTCTGGAAAAGCCCTGTCATGGGCCACACCGCTCTGGGACCGTGATGACCCCGTCACTGCCTCTGTACACTCCTTCTTCTCGGAAATTCGAAGTGTCTTTGAGGAACCTGCCCGAGCCTCTTCTGCTGAGACTGCCCTGCTGAACCTGGTCCAGGGTAATTCCTCCGTTGGCGAGTACGCCATACAATTCCGTACTCTTGCTTCTGAACTTTCCTGGAATAATGAGGCTCTCTGCGCGACCTTTAAAAAAGGCCTATCCAGCAACATTAAAGATGTTCTGGCCGCACGAGAGACTCCTGCTAGCCTGCATGAACTCATTCATCTAGCCACTCGCATTGACATGCGTTTTTCTGAGAGGCATCAAGAGCTCCGCCAGGAAAAAGACTTAGATCTCTGGCCACCTCTCCCACAGTCTCCACTGCAATCTGCGCCTAGGCCTCCCGCCGAGGAGGCCATGCAAGTGGATCGGTCTCGCCTGACCCTGGAAGAGAGGAATCGCCGTAAGGAAGAGAATCTTTGTTTGTACTGTGCCAGTACTGAACATTTTCTGGTGGATTGCCCAATCCGTCCTCCACGTCTGGGAAACGCACGCTCACACTCAGCTCTCGTGGGTGTGGCGTCTCTTGATGCCAAGTCGGCTTCTCCACGTCTAACGGTACCTGTTCGGATTTCCACTTCAGCCAGCTCTCCCCTCTCAGCCGTGGCCTGTCTGGACTCTGGAGCTTCTGGAAATTTTATTCGGGAGTCCTTTGTGAATAAATTCCATATTCCGGTGACCCGTCTTGTCAAGCCACTCCGCATCTCCGCGGTCAACGGAGCCAGGTTGGACTGTACCATACGTTTCCGCACGGAGCCCCTTCTTATGAGCATCGGATCTCATCACGAGAGGATTGAACTTTTGGTCCTCCCCAATTGCACCTCGGAAATTCTCCTTGGACTTCCCTGGCTTCAACTTCATTCCCCAACCCTGGATTGGTCCACTGGGGAGATCAAGAGTTGGGGGTCCTCTTGTGCCAAGAACTGTCTAAAACCGGTTCCCAGTATCCCTTGCCGTAACTCTGTGGTTCCTCCTGTATCCGGTCCCCCTAAGGTCATTAAGGACTCTGCCTGCCACAGGAAATGCCCCTCCCCCCCTCCCAGGCAAGCTTCTGTGTCCCCTCATGGCCCTCGTCCTGGTGTCACACTGCCCCGTGCCAGGTCTCGCCCTCTGCCCTCTCTCCCCATTCCTACTCCTGCGGTTCTGCCTGCCGTTGAGGAATCCCTCCATCCTTTCCCGGTGTCCTCATCCCAGGGGAGGCAGTTACCCGATAAAGAGAAGGGGAGACCTAAGGGGGGGGGTACTGTTACGCCTAGCGCTCCGGGTCCCCGCTCCTCCCCGGAGCGCTCACGGCGCCTTTCTCCCTGCAGCTCCCCGGTCAGCGCTGACCGGGAGCGCTGCCCTGTCATGGCCGTTGGGGATGCGATTCGCACAGCGGGACGCGCCTGCTCGCGAATCGCATCCCAGGTCACTTACCCGTTCCCGTCTCCTGCGGTCATGTGCTGGCGCGCGCGGCTCCGCTCTCTAGGGCGCGCGCGCGCCAGCTCCCTGAGACTTAAAGGGCCAGTGCACCAATGATTGGTGCCTGGCCCAATTAGCTTAATTGGTTCCCATCTGTTTCCTGGCTATATCTAGTCTCCTCCCTTGCACTTCCTTGCCGGATCTTGTTGCCCTAGAGCCTAGTGAAAGCGTTTTTGTGTGTTTATACCCTGTGTACCAGAACCTTGCTATCTCCCCTGACTACGAACCTTGCCGCCTGCCCCCGACCTTCTGCTACGTCCGACTTTGCTTCTGCCTACTCCCTTGTACCTCGCCTATCTTCAGCAGCCAGAGAGGTGAGCCGTTGCTAGTGGATACGACCTGGTCACTACCGCCGCAGCAAGACCATCCCGCTTTGCGGCGGGCTCTGGTGAAAACCAGTAGTGGCTTAGAACCGGTCCACTAGCACGGTCCACGTCATCCCTCTCTGGCACAGAGGATCCACTACCTGCCAGCCGGCATCGTGACACCTGCCAAGTGAGAAATAATTTTTACATATTGTCCACCATGACAGCCCACATGAGAGATGGTCCCATAGGACCTAATAGGAACAGGAAACAGAAAAGGTTAAAAGCCCCTCCCCCCGGCACCTTCCCCAGTGTTTTCCTGTTCCTATTAGGTCCGGGACAGAGCCGGAGTGTCTTGGGGCTCCTATTTTTTGGTTAAACTTTTTTATTTTCTTTTTCTTTTTTTTCCCTGGGCTAGGGGACCGGGGCTATTGCTGCTTCCCTCCCCTAGGAAAGCCCTATGGTCGCAGGGGTCCTCTTTCCCCTGCAGGAGTACAGGTTACGGCGCTCCTGTTTTTTTTTTTGTACCTATACAGGAGGGAAGGCTTCCTTTCTTTCGGGCGGCCTTCCCTCATCTGGTCCTGGGATCCCTGTGCCACGCGTGCAGGCTTCCCACTTCTCCTGGTCCGCATGGGGCTGGAGGTTACCGGAGCTCTGTATGTGCAGCGGGCGTGCTGTAGCAGAGTTCCGGTGGCACTTCCTGGCCGGCTGCGTCCTTGTGCAGCAGCTTGCGTAGTCCCCCGGGAACCGGGCAAGAAACTTTGGTTCCGGGCAGTGCGGAGAGGCGGCGGACGAGAAGTGACGTCACGGGGCGCCAAAATTCAAACTACAGAGCATAAAGGTAGGGAACCAGCGTCTCCTCAGTGTCTGTGCTGTGTTTCTATTCTAACCATGGACTCTAAGGCTTCCTCCAGAGCTGATTCTGCTGAGCAGCCTGTTCCTTTGGTCTCTGTAAGTTAATATCTTTCCTGCTTTTTACATGGGGCTGCTAAGATATGTTTCCTCTTATACTTAGTGGGTCCCTTCTCTCTTTCAGGGAGACAAGGAACCCTCTCAGAAGCCTAAAAAGAAATGTATTACCGTATATACTCGAGTATAAGCCGAGTTTTTCAGCACGATTTTTCGTGCTGAAAACACCCCCCTCGGCTTATACTCGAGTGAACTCCCCCACCCGCAGTGGTCTTCAACCTGCGGACTTCCAGAGGTTTCAAAACTACATCTCCCAGCAAGCCCGGGCAGCCATCGGCTGTCCGGGCTTGCTGGGAGTTGTAGTTTTGAAACCTCCGGAGGTCCGCAGGTTGAAGACCACTGCGGCCTTCAACATCATCCAGCCCCCTCTCACCCCCTTTAGTTCTGAATACTCACCTCCGCTCGGCGCTGGTCCGGTCCTGCAGGGCTGTCCGGTGAGGAGGTCGTCCGGTGGGATAGTGGTTCCGGGCTGCTATCTTCACCGGGGAGGCCTCTTCTAAGCGCTTCGGGCCCGGCCTCAGAATAGTCACGTTGCCGTGACAACGACGCAGAGGTGCGTTCATTGCCAACGTACTTCTGCGTCATTGTCAAGGCAACGCCTCTATTCCGGGCCGGAAGCGCGGAGAAGAGGCGCCCCCGGTGAAGATAGCAGCCCGGACCACCTCCTCACCGGACCACCTCCTCTCCGGACAGCCCTGCAGGACTGGACCAGCGCCGAGCGGAGGTGAGTACTCAGAACTAAAGGGGGTGAGAGGGGGCTGGATGATGTTGAAGGCCGCAGTGGTCTTCAACCTGCGGACCTCCGGAGGTTTCAAAACTACAACTCCCAGCAAGCCCGGACAGCCGATGGCTACCCGGGCTTGCTGGGAGTTGTAGTTTTGAAACCTCTGGAGGTCCGCAGGTTGAAGACCACTGAGGGCGAATGATGAGAAGAGGATGATGAAGGGGGGGGGTGTGGGGATGATGAAGGGGGGTGGGGATGATGAAGGGGGGGGGGTGGGATGATTACAAGGGGATGATGAAGGGGGGATGTGTGGGATGATAAGGGGATGATGAAGGGGGGATGTGCGGGATGATAAGGGGATGATAAGGGGATGATGAAGGGGGGATGTGTGGGATGATGACAAGGGGATGATGATGAGGATGTTAATGACGGGTCTGGATGATGACAGGGGGGGATGAGGTATTTCCCACCCTAGGCTTATACTCGAGTCAATAACTTTTCCTGGGATTTTGGGTTGAAATTAGGGGTCTCGGCTTATACTCGGGTCGGCTTATACTCGAGTATATACGGTATGTGCCTGGCAAAAATTCCAGAGAAAGGAAAATCCTTGTGTAAAAAATGCATTTCAAAAGTGGTACAAGAGGAAAAATTGGGATCTTCTGAGGATTTGAGGTCGCTTATACACCAAGAAATTCAGGCTTCTTTAGCAAATTTTAATCCTCTTCAAAATCCTGGGGTTTCTGGAATGCCATCTGGTTCTCATTTAATGGTTCCTTTGGATGTTAATCCTTATCCAAAATTACCGTCTACCTCCCCTTATGCAATTTGTACTGCCTCCTCTCTTCCACCTAGTAACTACTCCGTAGCTCCATCTCAATATGCTCCTCCTGCTAAAAGAGCAAAAGTTATGGATATATCTGGTTCAGAGGAGGATGATCTTGTCTCCAGATCAGATATTGAAGGGGTGGAAGAGGGTGAAGTGTCTTCTGTTCCTCCTAAGGAAAATGTAAAATATTTTTTCTCAGCAGAGGATACTGAGATTTTGGTCAAGAGGTGTTATGGGGTTAGAGGAGGTTGATAAATCTACGTCCATCCAGGATCAAATGTTTGGCGGGTTAAAACCGGCAAAAAAAATGTGTTTTTCCTATCCATGAAAATCTGGAAAGTCTGATTCTGGATGAATGGCAGGACCCTGAAAGGAAATTGCAAATTTCCAGGGAAATAAAAAATAGATTGCCTTTTGAATAATAGACTGCCAATTATCAAAAGTTGTAAAGAAAACATCTCTTCCTTTTGAGGACTCATGCCAAGAGACCCCATGGATAGAAAAATGGATGGTCTTTTACGAAAAACCTGGCAAGCATCTACTGCCATTTTGAACCCAAACATAGCAGCTACTAGTGTAGCTAGAGCTCTTTTTATCTGGCTTTCTCAGTTAGAAGAACACATTGAGAATAAAACACCTAGAGAGGACTTATTGGCTTCTGTACCCATGCTAAAAATGGCGGCAGGGTTTTTGGCAGATGCTTCGGCTGAATCTGTGAGAATGGCGGCTAAGTCCGCTGCCTTATCAAATTCATCCAGGAGAGCTTTATAGCTAAAATTTTGGAAAGGGGACCCCACTTCCAAAACTAAGCTTTGTGCTATACCTTGTATAGGCAAATCTATATTTGGGCCTTTTCTGGATGATATTCTAGGGAAGGCCGCGGATGATAAAGTTTTTCCAGAAGAGAAAGCTAAAAAACCTGCAAAAACCTTTTTTCGTCCCCAAGAAAGGCCATATTATAGAGGGAAAGGAAAATCGGGTAGGTGGAGCTACCCCAAAGGGGGGAAAGGTAAAGATTTCCTCCTCAATCCCTCTCAACCTGGCAAAAAGCAATGACTGCTTGGTGGGAGGAAGACTCAAGCATTTTGTGCCTCAGTGGCAATCGGTAACAACAAACCCTTGGATCCTAAACCTGTTATCGGTAGGATACAAGATAGAGTTTTCCACCCTCCCACCTCAAAAATTTTTTGTCTCAAATCAACCTTCCCCTCTCCTGCAAGAAAGAATGCTGGAGGGGGTAAGAAATCTGCTGCATTTGGGAGCTATCACTCTGGTTCCGACATCGGAGAGGAGTCAGGGTCACTACTCTTCCCTCTTTCTGATCCCGAATCCCAATGGGTCGTTCAGAACGATAATAAATTTAAAATATCTGAACAAATTCATTTCCTACAAAAGATTCAAAATGGAATCAATAAAAACGGCGATTCCCATGATAGCTCCCAATGCAGTAATGATTACCCTAGACCTCAAAGATGTGTACTACCATGTACCTATTCACCTGGAGCATCAGAAATATCTCCGATTTGCAAGATAGGGGATCAAATCTTCCATTACCAATTTGTGTGTCTTCCATTCGGAATCTCATCAGCTCCGAGATTATTCACAAAGATAATGGTGGAGGTAGTAGCACATCTTCGTCTACAAAATATAATTTTGATCCCTTATTTAGACGACCTGCTGATGACAGCCTCCTCAAAACATCTTCTCCTATCTCAATTGGATCTGGTAATACAGCATCTCCAGAGCTTGGGGTGGATTGTCAATCTAGAAAAATCGGATCTTCTCCCATCCCACAGAAAGATCTTTTTAGGTATGCTGTTGGACTCAACCTTTCTACCTCCAGCAAAAATAGAGACTATCCAGTCAAAGATAAGAAAATTCCAAAAATCAAGACTGGTGTCTATCAGAGAAGCAATGTCAATATTGGGGTCTATGACCTCCACGATTCCTGCGGTCAAATTGGCTCAATTCCACTCAAGACAGCTTCAGGCTCAGACTCTTTCTGTATGGAACAGATCTCAACTGACGCTAGACAAAAAATTCCCATTAACCCCCCGGGGTAGTGAGGTCTCTAAATTGGTAGCAACAAACCTGAAGAAAGGGGTCCCTTGGCTGTCAGATCCAGTCCTTGTGACTACAGATGCAAGTGCCTGGGGATGGGGAGCTCATGTACAGGGACAGTACTTCCAAGGTCGCTGGCCTCCTCATCTAAACAATCTTTCCTCAAATTACAAGGAACTAAGAGCGGTGTGGGAGACCCTTGTGTCAGCCAAAACTCTCCTTCTCAATCAAGATATAAAAATTTACTCAGACAATTCAACAACAGTAGCTTTTCTGCGGCATCAGGGGGGCACAAGGCACAAAGCTCTGCAAGCTATTGCGGCCAGAATCTTTGCTTGGTCGGAAAGAAATGTCTCCTCCGTTACGGCCGTTCATCTGAAGGGATCCTGCAATCAGATAGCGGACTTTCTAAGTCGGAGGAGAATGGTCCCTAAATCCTTCTGTGTTCCATCTACTGGTTCTCAAGTGGGGTCAACCCTCTATAGATCTGTTTGCCTCTCGTCAGAACACCAAGATTACTCAGTTTTACTCTCTAAATCCGAGAGATAGGCCGCTTGCAGTGGACGCATTAGCTCAAAATTGGCAATTTCCTCTGGCCTATGCCTTTCCTCCTTTTCCTCTGATTGCAAGAACTCTAGCGAAGATCCGAGACAGCAATTTAAAAGTGATATTTTTGGCCCCATACTGGCCAAAGAGGGGGTGGTTTTGTCTATTGAAAAGTCTAGCGATAGAACCCCCCTTCCCTCTACCTCTAGTGGAAGACCTTCTGTCTCAGGGCCCAGTATTTCATCAGGGTCTACAAAACCTACATCTTACAGCCTGGATTTTGAGGAGTCAAATTTGAGAAAACAAGGTCTGTCTCAAAAAGTCATTGCTACATTATTGAAGAGTAGGAAACCCTCTACTTCAAAAATATACCTAAAAATCTGGAAGAAATTTCTATCCTGGAGTAAACAAATTGATCCAGACCCATCTCATCCTAATTATCCACAAATTTTGGATTTCCTTCAAGAGGGATTTGAGAAGGGACTCTCGCTTAGTACATTAAAAGTCCAAGTGGCAGCATTGGGGGCTTTCTTTGATCATCAGATTGCAGATCATCGATGGATTAAAAGTTTTTGTAAAGCGGTTTCTAGACTAAAACCTAATTTGGTGCTATCTGCTCTCACTTCTCACCCTTTTGAACCTCTAGATCAGTGTTCTATAAAATTTGTCACTCCTAAACTAGCTTTTCTCTTTGCTATTACTTCTGCTAGAAGAGTTGGAGAAATTCAAGCCCTGTCAATCAATGAACCATACATGTCCATATCTGATGACAAAGTAACCCTCAGATTAGATCCTTCTTTTCTCCCTAAATTGGTTACTGACTTCCACCGGTCTCAAGAAATTTTTCTTCCTTCCTTTTGTAATAATCCAAAAAATCCACAGGAAGAGAAATTTCACATGTTAGATGTTAGAAGATGTCTTCTCTATTATTTGGATATCACAAGTCTTTGGAGGAAAGACTCTAATCTTCTTTTGCAGTTCCAAGGCCTGAATAAGGGTAGGAAAGCTTCCAAAAGTACTATAGCCCGGTGGATCAAGAGTGCCATTGTTGAAGCATATAAAGTTAGTGAGGAACAAGTCCCTGACGGTCTGAAAGCTCATTCTACTAGAGCAATGTCAACATCCTGGGCGGAAAGATCTGCTGCCTCAATAGATCAGATTTGTAGGGCAGCTACATGGTCACATCCCCATACCTTTTTTAAACATTATAGGCTCGACTTATCAGAGTCTCATGATTTGGCCTTCGGTAGAAAAGTTCTGCAGGCCATTGTCCCTCCCTAATGATGTTTATTTGGTATTTCTCATGTGGGCTGTCATGGTGGACGATATGTAAAGATAGAATTATTTACTTACCGATAATTCGGTTTTCTTGAGTCCACCATGACTGCCCCATTATTTCCCTCCCTTTTTTTTGGTGTTGGGGTTTTTCTTCTACTGGCATTACTTTTTCTGGTGTCCCTTTTTAATTTGTAAAACACTGGGGAAGGTGATGGGGTGAGGTGCTTTTAACCTTTTCTTTTTCCTGCTCCTATTAGGATTCCTATGGGACCATCTCTCATGTGGGCTGTCATGGTGGACTCAAGAAAACCGAATTATCGGTAAGTAAATCTTTTGTGAACTCACAATTGTAGGCTACTGTTCCTGGTAGCCATCTCACACAATTGTAGGCTACTGTTTCTGGTAGCGATCGCCCACAATTGTAGACTACTGTTTCTGGTAGCCATCCCCCACAATTGTAGGCTACTGTTTCTGGTAGCCATCACCCAATGAGATTCAATATGGAAATCAGATATTTAGGTAGAGCCTCCCATACGGCTCTTGACACAGCTCCATAACCAGTTGTAGATGTCAGTGGGAGATTGGACACATTTTGGTCACTGATGAGAGGAGGGAATTTTGATTGCATGTAATATATGCCATTAATATAATAGTTTTATAGCTATCATACTGTAAAACCACATTAATTATCAAGGTAGCTTCCAAATAGTCCAAAACAGTTTAAAGGTGTAATTGAGAAGCCCATTTACCAGACCCAGGAATCTTGGAAAGTTATGGCTGGTTTGAATTACTTATAAAAAGAGCTCAATGGGTGAATAGTACTCCTAGCCTGTACAGACATCAGATTTACTGAATGCTCTGCCTGCAGTGTGTAGAGACAAGATTGTGCGAAGGCACAGATCTGAAGAAGAGTACATAAAACTGTCTAGTGCACTAAAAGTTACTAAGAGCACAGTTGCCTCCATAAATCTTAAATGGAAGAAGTTTGCTACAGCCAGGAATCTTCTTAGAGGTGGCCGCCCCCCCAAAATAAATGGGGGAAAAAGGCATTGGTAAGAGGGTTGACCAAAAACCCAATGGTCACTCTGGCTGAGCTCCAAAGGTTTAATGTGCATATGGTAGAAACTTCCAAAAGGTAAACCATCACTGCAGACAGAAACCTCTCCTCAGAAAAAGACGCATGAAATCGAGCCTAGAATTTTCACACAAGCACCTAAAGGATTCTCAGACTGTGGGAAACAAGATTCTCTGGTCTGATGAAACCAGGATTAAACTTTTGTGGTCTAAATTATAAGCATCATGTCTTACTTATTACCTGTACAATACCATTCCTATAGTAAAGCATGGTGCTGCAGCAGCATGAAGGAGTGGGGGTGTTTATCAGTTGCTGGAACAAGGAGATTGGTTAGGGTTGTGGGAAAGCTGAATGTAGCAAAGTACATAGATACTCCTTATAAAAACCTGATCCAGAGTGCTCTAGACCTCAGACTTGCTAGATGGTTCACCCACTGTAAAAGTCCTTGAGTGGCCAAGCCAGAGCCATGATATGAACCCAATCAATCCTATCTGGAGAGATCTGGAAATGGTTTCCAACAACGATCCCAATCCAACCTGACAGAGTTTGAGAGGATCTACAGAGAAGAATGGCAGAAAATCCCTAAACTTTGGTGTGTCTAGAGGTAAAAACAGCAGAGCTTTTCATGGGACAGTACATTCTAAATTCAAAGTCTCACGGAATGTGCAAAAGGGAAAATTCTGCTCACCTGTGTGCCAGAGACAACAACCGTATACATTATGTAGTAGTAAGGCGGTGCAGCCACCCCGGATTCGGACTCAGGTGCCTCTTGACCGATGGAACATACAAACTTGTAGTAGGTAAAAATGCGGGTACGATAGGCGCCAGCCACCCCAATAGAATCATAGATAGAATCTGTATATAATAAATGTAACTATTTCATTACAGCCATAAAACAGACATGTTATGAGATGTGAGTCTTTTTCTCAATGTAAAATGAATTAGCTGTTCTAAATTGAAAAAGAGACTGTCACGTCCCGAAATGGGTCTGTCTACAAATCCACTGGGGCAGCTGGCGCCTAGAAGTTCGTAAAATCTGGTGTGGAAACCTTGTGGCATCATACCCATGAAAACTGAAGGCTGTAATCACTGCCAAAGGTGCTTCAACTAAATACTGAGTAAAGGGTCTGAATGTCCATTTAAAATATTATTTTAAACTTAGAAAAATTAAATTCTTAAATTCTGTTTGCACATTATGGGGTGTTGCATACATGATGAAAATGGGGGGTTGCCTTTAAAAAGAAGAAGGACAGACACATAAAAATTTAATTTACAAAGGTGTTGGGAAGACCTCCAGCCTTGTAAGGTAGTTAAGATCAATGGATTATAACGCACAGATGGCGTTATGAATAATGAATTTCAGGAAAAATTTGATTTGCAACGAATGCGAATATAGCCGCGATTCGATTGCATGAATCGCTTCATTAAACTCCATTTAGTGCGGTCCCGGCTCCAGGGCATCTAAAATGGCAGATCCACATGTGAGGACATGGGGCAAGGAATCCTGGGAAGGCAGGAACAAAGGTTGGCGGGATGACCCTGAAATCCCATGCAGCATGCAGCCTATCAGCAGCCAGCAACCCCTGTGTTGTCACAGCCCTAAATAATTGGCAGCTATCTTGTGGCCACTCACATCAGCGTTCTATTGCAGAGAGAGTGGGACAGAGACCAGTGTGTTGCACAGAAAAGCTTTTTTATAGCAGTAATTCACCTCAAGCACAAATCCAGCCTAGAAGCACTGACAGGAAAGGGAGTGAGATTGAGAGAGAAAGTGCAATTGTGGATATATTACAGGAGTTATTCCCCTCAAGGCCAAATCCAACCTAGAAGCACTGATGAGAAGGGAGTGAGATTGAGAGAGAAAGTGTAATTTTGGGTGTAGTACACAGCGATTGTGTGCTGCAGCACTGGTGTGTACAACAACTGAAAAGCTAATAGTAGCAAGCCAGTTAGGGCAAGCAGAGCACTAAAAGCATAGTGTCCTCTATTAAGTGTAACCTGTACGTACAGCTAAGTGGTTTACCATTTTGATCCTGTTAAAGTCTCAAGGGCCTAGTTACTGTGAAAGGCAAGCCAAAAGTACACACCTGCTGGTGTTGTAGACAAATACTGTTTTAAGTGTACTGGAGCACATTGTACTCCCCTCATATACACACTAAGTATGTCAGGTAGAGAAGTGCCAGGACGTGCACAGAGGAGTGACAGTCCCACCCCCCCTTTGAAGTGGACACTTAGTCATGAGCATCGGGGTGCGCTGAGAGGCAGGGACTGGGATAGGCAGTAGCTGGCCTCGTGGCGGACCGCCAGCTCGATTTTAAGATACAAGTACGAGCTTTTTCACTGCAGCAACTTATACACTGCAGCAAATTTTACACTATTGGAGCTGGAATTACCGCAGCTGCTGGCACCAGACTTGCCCTCCAATGGGTCCTCAATAGAGATGAGCGAATCAAATCGGACGAACCAAATTTAAAAAAAATTCACTCCTCTCTAGTTGTCGTCATATATTACCTCTGGAATTACCCCAACAATCCAATGAAACAGGTTGGAGCGATAATGAACCATAACTGATTAAATGAAACATTTGCAATTCCACACAGAGTTAGACAGCCGGGGGCAGCGGGGTTGCTGAGAGGCAGAGGCTGGAACAGGTGGTAGCTTGCCTCGCGGCGAACTGCCAGCTCAATGCTCACCAGAATGGGTACTCAATAAATTTAAATAAATTCTAATTAAATTAAATAAAAACTAAATAAAAAAAATCTCTTTAATCTGTTCAATTTTGGCGCCATATGGTCTCCCTGCTGCCACATCCACACGCTCTAATAGCGATGCCTGTGATCTGCATGTCATACTGAATAACAGTATTATTTCACTAACGCAGTACACTCCCTATGTGTGTTCCGACAAGGCAAAGTGTTCTACACCCCTATTGAGGCTCTCTGTAGCCCAGAACTAGTTGTTTTTAATAGAGATTCGCCACAAATAAATTCGGACCCAAAAAATGTTTGGGGGAAAATTTGCCGAATCGAATCTTTAAAAAATTGCTCATCTCTACCGTTGACCAATTTGATAGGATACCTTTCTCAAGTTTGAACTATACTATATACCCCCCCCCCCCCCCCAAAAAAAAATAAAAAAGATGTAGTTTGTTGCAGTGGTGGACAGACTGGCATTTGGGCACAGCAATAGCTGCTGATATCAGACCTGTCTATGCATGGCACACTAGTCATTAGCAGCCACTGCTAGAAGACGCCGTCCATGACGTCAGCAGACATGTCCCTCCCTCTCCCTGCATGGTGCTTGCAAAAGAGGAGCTCCTGTTATTTATTTATGCAGGCAGTGTATGTGTGTATGGGGGGCAGCGTATGTGGGCTGTGTAAGTGTGTGTGGGGGTAGTGTATGTGTGTGTAGGCAGTGAATGTATATATGGGGGCTGCATGGGGGCAGTGTATGTGTGTATGGGGGCTGTGTATATGAGGGAAGTGTGGCAGCCACTGGGTGGTAGTAGTTGTACCTTGTTCACTTTGTGACGCCAGGGCACTGTTTATCCGATCCAGGGTCCGAAGGTGGGAAGCAGTCTTCCTGGGCTAGACACGATGAGCCAATAAACACACCGACGTCAGGTTATGGTTAACTGCTTTTACTGAGCTTGTGAAGTTGATATAACACAAACAGCTGGCCTTAGTGTGAGAGTGCAGCATATCCCTTGCGAGTCTTGTTGCTGTTGTGAGACTTGTGGTGCTTTTCACCAGACTGAATTGCAGAATAGATTCAGGTTGCTAGGGTCCTTCTAAGGCACTTTAAACTATTCTGCAGGGGCATGTAATCCTCCCACGAAGTGGTACTTGTAGGATGACCAGTAGTAAACTTGAAGCTGAAGTAGGCCTCTGCTTAGGACACGACACACAGCACACCTGAGTTTAGCTGTTGCCCTGGAGTCTCACTAGGTTGGAAACCAACTGTGAACTAACTCACTAGAGACTGACTGACTAACTCGCTCCCTGTACCTCACTATACAGCGGGGACTTTTGGGGTCTCATTGGCTCACATGGTCACATGTGGCTTACTGCTCACATTTTTAAAGGCACAGTAACATATTAAACTTACATACATGGAATCATAACAAAATTAATTTAAAGAAAATATATTATTCTTATTTCACAATATTCACATAATTGATATATACAAAAGAACGCTAGTGGGCCCAACACTCTGTGCTGCCAGGCTGCCTGAGTCAGTGCTCAACCACGGGACAGCCACTTGTGCTAGGACAGCACAGAAGTGTATGTGTATATGGAGGTTGTGTATTTGTGTAAGGGGCAGTGTATGTGTGTATGGGGGCAGTGTATGTGTGTATATGGGAGCAGTGTTTGTGTGTATATGGGGGCAGTGTATGTGTGTATATGAGGGCAATGTATGTGTGTATGGGGGCTTTGTATGTGTATATGGTATCTGTGTATGGGGGCGGGGGCACAAAGTGGGCATTATTACTGTGTGAGACAATATTGATGGAGAATTTGTATAGAAGTGGGAATGGTGTCTATCAGATTCTGTAGAGACAAGTCATAGCTGGCAGAAATCTTCATGGAGGTTCATGCCGAATAGAAAAGAAAAGAAAAAGTGAACAACTCCAATCAGAGAAGACGTCATTCTAGGGTCTGTATTATGCAGTGGGGTCTGTATCATGCAATGGTTGTGATTCTGGGGAGGGTATTATGCAGTGGGTAATACTGGGGTCTGTATTATGCATGGGGAGGGTGATACCGGGATCTGTATTATGCAAGGAAGGAGTAATAGTGGGGTCCTGGATTAAAATGGTTATCCATGCTGAACAAAGTCTTTAATGGCTGTTGTGTGCAATCCGCTCCCTCTGTATTATCCTCACTGTAAGGTCCTTACAGCAAGAACTATACATAGGGAACATTCTAAACAAAAACCCTACCCTGTGACAAGCCAAACGACCACAAACCTGACCCAAAAATAAACCACACACATATTGACCTCACTAAGCAGAATAAACATTATTTCGGGGCTCGGCACTTTCAAATAATTGCCTGGTATATAGTATATAGTATAATATATGGCACACGGGGGCCCCATGATCCTCTATTGTTCAGGGCCCCATGAGTTGTCAGTCCTCCCCTGGTTTGTTGCAGTTTAAAAATGCTGATCCTATTTTTCCAGGTCGAGCCCAGCTAAATGTTCTAAAGGCCATGTAATTTCTCATCTTCATTTTGCAAGAGAAGTGGGAGAATGTGCAAGAAAAGTAAGCGTTTCGGGAACTAAACCATTTTAAGGTGACATCAGCCTCTGAAAGAGAGTTTTGGCAACTGCCAACGAGACAAATTCTGCATACTAGCGTGGAGAATGAGCAGTCTACTAAACTAGTGAAGGAGAAGGAAGTCGAACACCTAAATACAATAAGGAGTTATTACACCACTCAAATGGGAAGGTGGGACCCCAGGACTGTTGTGTGGATTTAAAAATAGGTAACGCGTGGGATTTTGTATAATTTATATGAAAGCCAGATATAGCTCCAAAGTCTTCAATAGTAGACATAATGAAAGGGAGGGCTTATTTATGGTTTCCGCTAAAAAAAACAACAACAAATAGTCAGCAAAAGATAGCATTTTGAACGATGTGCGACCAAGATCAATTCCCTGAAAAGATGGCAAAAGGTCTATTAACCTTGTTGGGCTTCTCGCCGAATAGGAAAAAAAAAAAGTGTAAGCGATATGGTAGAAGCCTGGTCAGAATAAACTGTACAAATGAAATTGAAGGTATGCCAAAACAATTAGTAGTAAGTTTTTAACAAATCGAAATTAATAAGACAAAGAAAAATTGGTGATTTAATATTTAATGGAATTGTTACGCCGAGCACTCCGGGTCCCTGCTCCTCCCCGGAGCGCTCGCGGCGTTCCTCTCTCTGCAGCGCCCCGGTCAGACCCACTGACCGGGAGCGCTGCACTGACATTGCCGGCGGGGATGCGATTCGCATAGCGGGACGCGCCCGCTCGCGAATCGTATCCCAAGTCACTTACCTGTCCCGGCCCCCGGCTGTCATGTCCTGGCGCGCGCGGCTCCGCTCCTTAGGGCGCGCGCGCGCCAGCTCTCTAGGATTTAAAGGGCCAGTGCACCAATGATTGGTGCCTGGCCCAATTAGCCTAATTAGCTTCCACCTGCTCCCTGGCTATAATACCTCATTTCACCTGCACTCCCTTGCCGGATCTTGTTGCCTTGTGCCAGTGAAAGCGTTTAGTGTTGTCCAAAGCCTGTGTTTCCAGATCTTCTGCTATCCACATTGACTACGAACCTTGCCGCCTGTCCCGACCTTCTGCTACATCTGACCTTGCCTCTGCCTAGTCCTTCTGTCCCACGCCTTCTCAGCAGTCAGCGAGGTTGAGCCGTTGCCGGTGGATACGACCTGGTTGCTACCGCCGCAGCAAGACCATCCCGCTTTGCGGCGGGCTCTGGTGAATACCAGTAGCATCTTAGAACCGGTCCACCGACACGGTCTACGCCAATCCCTTGCTGACACAGAGGATCCACATCCAGCTAGCCGAATCGTGACAGGAATTACCGTATTTGTCGGGGTTTACCACGCACCGGCCTATAACACGCACCCTCATTTTACCAAGGATACCCCGATACACCCCCAGGAAAGGCAGGGGGAGAGAGGCCGTCGCTGCCCGCTTCTCTCCCCCTGCCTTTCCTGGGGTCTAGAGCCCTGCTGCCGGCCCTTCTCTCTCCCCTGGCTATCGGCGCCGCTGCCCGTTCTGTCCCCCTGACTATCGGTGCCGGCGCCGATAGCCAGGGGGAGAGAAGCGGCGCCGACAGCCAGGGGGAGAGAAGGGGCAGCGGCACCCATTGCCGGCGCCGCTGCCCCGTTGCCTCCCCCCATCCCCGGTGGCATAATTACCTGGGTCGGGTCCGCGCTGCTGCAGGCCTCCGGCGTGCGTCTCCTGCGTCGTTGCTATGCACGGCGCGGCGCACTGACGTCATGCGCCGTGCCGTGCAGCGCATAGCAACGACGCCGGGGACGCACGCCGGAGGCCTGCAGCAGCGCGGACCCGACCCAGGTAATTATGCCACCGGGGATGGGGGGAGGCAACAGGGCAGCGGTGCCGGCAATGGGTGCCGCTGTCCCTTCTCTCCCCCTTGGCAGTCGGCGCCGCTTCTCTCCCCCTGGCTATCGGCGCATCAGGGGGACAGAACGGGCAGCGGCGCCGATAGCCAGGGGGAGAGAAGGGCCGGCAGCAGGGCTCTAGACCCCCAGGAAAGGCAGGGGGAGAGAAGCGGGCAGCGACGGCCTCTCTCCCCCTGCCTTTACTGGGGGTGTATCGGCGTATAACACGCACATAGACTTTAGGCTAAAAATTTTTGCCTAAAAAGTGCGTGTTATACACCGATAAATACGGTATTCATTCATTAGTCTTTAGATTAAAGCTAACAAGTGATCCCATACATGATCAATACAGCCTCATAGACAATCTTATGTATTTAGTTAACTTATGTGGATACTCAATTTTTACAAAAGTAAAACCATCCCACAAACATTCCTACTAACCCTATATTAGTTCTGCTAGTACTCTTTATTTATGGACCTGATGACAGATCTTCTTTGCAGGGGCCTGTCAATAAGTCACCTTCTTCATTTGATTTACAGTGTAAACAGGCCATAATGTCTTAGGCCCCTTTCACACTATAAAGTTGTAAACATCCTTTATAAACATCCGTTAGAAAAGCCTTAATAACCTTAATAAGCATTATGTTAAACGTCCGTTACAAAATCCCATTCAAGTCTATGGGATTTTTTTATTATCCGTTATGACCCGTTATAGCCCGTCATGAATAATGGACGTTATTTGTGATGGAAGAAAAAAACGGCACATGAACTAATTTTTCTTCCGTCACAAGAAACGGGTAAATTAACGGCCGTTATCTTTAACATTGAAGTCTATGGCAAACGGATGAGCCTTTATGTCATCCGTTTGCACCTGGTTTATAATAGCCGTTATTACTTCTGAGCATGCTCAGAAGAAGTTACATCAGCAGACTCCTGCAGTGCTGAGGGACTACTACTACTACCATCATGGAACATACTTGTTTCCATGATGGGAGTAGTAATTCCCTTGCTGCAGGAGTCTGCAGACCACTGGGGAGGCTACATTAGTGTTTGTACTACTACCCCCATCATGGAACAGAGTTTGTTCCATGATGGGGGTTGCAGTACAGGGGCTGAGGGATTGATCGCATCAGGTCTCACTTCTGAGACCCGATGCGATCAGAAGTTATTAAGCAGGGGAGCGGACAGCATGGTCCGCAACCCTGCAATGTATTTTACTTTCATTCTTAAATCCCCTGCGGGGAGCCCTGATTGGCCGGTACTGAGGAGCCATTTAGGGCTCCCAGCAGGGTTTTTAAAATGAACATTGTGAGTGGCAGCAGGGGCCATATGTATATTAAAAGTACAACACAAAGAGAAAAAGAAACACAGCCGCACATCCACAATTTGTATTTTGATCTACTTGCTTCTCAGCATAAATTCAAACACTAACAGGTTGTTAGTATACATTTCGATCAAAAAGTACATGCCCAATCGCCACGTGAAGGCCACCAAGGCAGGCTCTGGTGAAAACCAGCGGCACCTTAGACTTCACTCCCTGGTACGGTCCGGGTCATCTGCCACACAGGTCCTGCGGATCCACATCCATCGGTGTTCCTGTCGTCTGACACCTGAGTGTTACAGTAAGATCCGGCCATGGATACCGCTGAGGTACCCCTGCCTGAAGTCGCGGATCTTCCCTCCGTGGTGGTACGTCAGTCGCAGCAGTTGGCCCGACAGGCGCAGCAATTTTCTCAACTTTCAGCCATGATGCAACAGCTTTTGGCCTTGTAACAGCAGCAGGCAGCACAATCTGGCCCACTCCCACCTCCAGCTCCTGCAGGGTCTTCTGGCTTCCAGCTATGCCTGCCTTTACCTCCCAAGTATGATGGGGATTCCAAGTCATGCAGTTCTCCATGCACTTGGAGCTCATGTCTGAACTGTTTCCGAAGGAACATACGAAGGTGGCCATTGTCATTAGTCTACTGTCCGGTAAAGCCCTGTCTTTGGCTAAACCCCTTTTGGGACCGTGGTGATCCAGTATCCTCCAATTTGTCGGCCTTCTTGGCAGAATTTTGCAGTGTCTTTGAGGAACCCGCACATGCCTCTTCAGCTGAGACAGCATTGCTGAACCTCTGTCAAGGGAATTCTACCGTTAGTGACTACGCGGTTCAATTCCGCATTCTAGCCTCTGAACTTGCCTGGAATGATGAGGCCTTGTGTGCCACATTCAAAAAATGACTGTCCAGAAGGATTAAAGATGCCCTTGCAGCACGTGATCCTCCATCTTCTTTGACAGAACCTATCCACTTGGCCACACGCATTGATGTGTGTTTTGCTGAGAGACATCAGGAACTGCGCTTAGAGAGGGAAACTGTCCGCCTGACACCCATGTTTCAATATCCACCTTTTCAGTTTTCTGCGCCTCTTGCCGAAGAGGCTATACAAGGAGATAGTTCTCATCTTACGCAACAGGTGAGATCACGACGACGCAATGAGAATTTGTGCTTGTATTGTGCTAGCCTGGAGCACTTTCTCAAGGACTGTACAGTTCGCCCGCACCTATGATATGTGGGAGAGACGTCCCTCGGTGTGTAAACTACCTCTCCACGCTTAATTATTACTGTACAAGTCTTCGCTTCAGCCAAGTTTTCCTTCAGCGCTACAGCATTTTTGGATTCTGGATCAGCAGGTGACTTTATTGATGTGGCTTTGGTCCACAAGTATCATCTTCCCTTTTACTAGGCTTGCCAAGCCCTTGTTCATCTACTCTGTTAATGGACAAAATCTGGTCTGTATGGTTCATTTCTGTACTGAATCTCTCGTCATGCAAGTGGGAGTATCGCATAAAGTAAAGATTGAATTCTATATTCTGCCACACTGTACTTCAGAGATTCTTCTTGGTCTTCCTTGGCTGCAACGCCATTCGCCGCAACTGGATTGGAGAACTGGAGAAATAATTTGCCGGGGACAGTTCTGTCAAAATTTTTGCCTCCAACCAGTTCTGCGTAAAGTTGTTTCTCGTCTTCCTCCTTTACCTGGCCTGCTTCCACCTTACCAAGATTTGTCTGACGTTCTCTGCAAGAAACAGGCCGAGTCTCTGCCTCCACATCGTCCTTACAACTGCCCTATTGATCTTCTGCCTGGTACCACTCCTCTTCGTAGAAGGATATACCCTCTATCAGTTCCTGAGACCAAAGCCATGACTGAATATATCCAGGAGAATCTCCAAAAGGGATTTATCCGTAAGTCCTCTTCTCCTGCTGGAGCAGGTTTCTTCTTTGTAGGGAAGAAGGATGGCTCACTCCGTCCATGTATTGACTACAGGGGACTTAACAAAATCACGGTCAAGAACTGTTACCATCTACCTCTTATCTCAGAACTTTTTGACCGTCTACGTGGTGCCACGGTCTTCTCCAAGTTAGAATTACGCGGTGCCTATAACCTCATTCGTATCTGCAAGGGAGATTAATGGAAAATTGCTTTCAATACTCGTGACGGACATTTTGAGTACCTTGAAATGCCTTTTCGTCTCTGCAATGCTCCAGCCATTTTTCAAGAGTTTGTCAATGATATCTTCCGTGATCTTCTCTACACCTGTGTTGTCTTATACCTAGATGACATCCTGATCTTCTCTTCCAACCTAGTGGAGCATCGTTCTCAAGTTCGTCTGGTTCTTCAGCAACTGGAGAAATTCCTGTTCGAGAAATCTAGTCTTCCATTTCTTGGCTACATTGTCTCTCACCAGGGCCTGCAGATGGATCCAGATAAGTTGTCAGCAGTATTGGATTGGCCCCGTCCTTAGGGCCTACATGCTATTCAACACTTTCTGGGATTCACTAACTATTAACGTCAGTTGATCCCACATTTTTCATCCTTGGTTGCTCCTATTGTGGCTCTCACTAAGAAGGCATCTAATCCTAAATCTTGGCCTCAAGAGGCTGAAGAGGCCTTCTCCCCATTAAAGTTTGCATTTGACTCTGCTCCCGTGCTTACAAGACCTGATCCAGAGAGGCCCTTTGCTTTGGAGGTGGATGCCTCATCTATTGGAGTGGGTGCCGTTCTCACTCAGAAAAACGCCAAAGGCAAGAGTGTAACTTGTGGGTTCTTCTCCAAGACATTCTCGCCTGCTGAGAGGAATTACTCCATTGGAGACCGCAAATTCCTCGCTATCAAGCTAGCTTTGGAGGAATGGCGACATTTATTGGAAGGTTCCTCTCATCCGGTCAGCATCTACTCCGACCATAAGAATCTTCTATACCTTCAGTCTGCTCAGCGTTTGAACCCCTGCCATGCAAGATGGTCACTGTTCTTTTCTAGGTTCAACTTCCTCATTTACTTCCGTCCAGCAGACAAGAACATCAGAGCAGATGCTCTCTCCAGGTCCTCTGACGTCATTGGTTTGGACTCCACGCCAAGGCATATTATTCCTCCTGACCGTTTGATTCCTGTCGCTCCTGCCGAGATTCAGCAAGTTCCTCCGGGAAAATCCTTTGTGCCCACCAGATTGAGATGCAAGGTCCTGAAATGGGTTAATCCTTCTTTGACAGCAGGACAAGCTGGAATAAGCAAAACTCTACTTCTTATTTCCCGGCACTACTGGTGGCCCCATCTTGAATGTGATGTTTCCGATTTTGTTCGGTCCAGTGAAACATATGCCCGTGACAAAACTTCTCGACAGAGACCTGCAGGACTCTTACAGTCTTTACCCATTCCAGAGACTCCCTAGTCCAATATCGCCATGGATTTCATCACCGATTTGCCACTATCTCATAATAACACTGTCATCTGGGTCGTTGTTGATCAGTTTTCCAAGATGCTCATTTAATCCCTCTACCAGGTCTTCCTTCTGCCCCGCAGCTGGCAAAGTACTTTTTGTTACATGTCTTTCGTTTACATGGTCTTCCTCAGCATAGCGTTTCGGATCGAGGTGTGCAGTTTGTCTCTAAGTTCGGGCGAGCCCTTTGTAACTGTCTGGACATCAATCTGGACTTCTCCTCGGCATACCACCCTTAGTCCAACTGTCAGGTGGAGAGGGTTAATCAAATCCTTGAGACTTATCTTCGGCATTTTGTTTCAGCTCGCCAAGATGATTGGATCGACCTTCTCCCCTGGGCTGAATTCTCATATAATCATAAGGATTCCGAGTCCACAAGGTCATCCCCCTTTTTTGTTGTCTACGGACTCCATCTCCATTCTCCTCTCCCAGTCTCCTCTGGTGTGCCTGCTGTTGATGAGCTGGTCGGTGACTTCTCCACCATCTGGCAACAGACCCGACAGTTGTTATCTCAGGCTTCTTCACGCATGAAGGCGCAAGCAGATAAAAGTAGAAGACCTCCTCCATCCTTCTCTCCTGGTGACATGGTGAGGCTTTCATCCAAATACATCCGTTTCAAGATCCCTTGTTACAAGCTTGGTCCCAGCTACCTTGGTACCTTCCAGATTCTAAAAAAAATCAATCCTGTATCCTACAAACTCCGTCAACCTGCTACATTACATATTCCCAATTCCTTCCACGTCTCTCTCCTCAAGCCTCTTGTTATAAACCGGTTTTCTCAGAAGTATCTTGTCCCCACACCTGTCTCCGGCTCTTCTGACGTCTACAAAGTTAAACAGATTCTTGCGACAAGAACTGTGAGAGGTAACCAATTTTTTCGCCTCCGCCTCTCTGCTCCGGCGCGTGTGTCCCCGTAGAGAAAGCGTTCCTCAGTATTGCCTTGCCGTGTATCTGATCCCTTGCTTTGTGACTTTGACCTTGCTCCTCTGCTGCCTGCCTACTGACCTCCTGCTACGTCCTATCTACATTACTGTGCCGCCTGCCTTGACCTTCTGCTATCCTGACTATGAGCTGCCTTATCCCTCCTGTGCCTCGCATCTCCTCAGCCGCCTCAGTGGTCGAGCCGTGCCAGGGGTAGCAACCTGGGTGCCGCCTGCTGCAGCAAGTCCATCCCGCTTTGCAACGGGCCCTGGTGAAGTCCAGCGGCACCTTAGATTCCGCTCCCTGGTGCGGTCCGAGTCATCTGCCACACAGGTCCAGCGGATCCACATCCACCGGTGTTCCTGTCTTCTGAAGCGTGAGTGTTACACACCTATTTAGAGTGGGTCCCTAACCCAACATTGGCGTAGCATCAGGCGGCGGTCACCACGTCCGCAACACCATGCCCACAGGGGGAGCGACCCAGTGGCCAGGCAGCCCCACTGCTGCCCAACCATGCCCCTGGCTCTGGGCCACACCACCCCACAGACAAAGCATCACAGTAACAATGACAGCCGCAGTGCAACTACATCAATGTGAATACCTACCAAGTGCTCCCTGCCAGAGAGCTGGGAGAATGCTAGGAGGAAACCCTTATGCAGTCTTCTGCTAATTAAAAATGCCTAGAGTGCTGGCTAAGAAAGAGGGGAGAGACTACAAATGTACAACACAAATAGAAAAAGCAACACAGCCGCACATCCACAATTTGTATTTTGATCCACTTGCTTCTCAGCATAAATTCAAACACTAACAGGTTGTTAGTATACATTTTGATCAAAAAGTAGAAGCCCACTCGCCCAATCAAAATGTATAGTAACAACCTGTTAGTTTTTTTAAATTATGCTGAGAACCAAGTAGATCAAAATACAAATGGTGGATGTGCGGCTATGTTTCTCTATTTGTGTTGTACATTTGTAGTGTCTCCCTTCTTTCATGGCCAGCACTCCACTCCACCCATTTGGCCCAGGCATTTTTAATTAGTAGGAGACTGCATAAGGGTTTCCTCCTAACATTCTCCCATTCTTCTGGTAGGGAGCACATGGTAGGTGTTCACACTGGTGTGGTTCTCTGTGGCGGCCATTGTTTCTGTGATGCTTTGTCTGTGAGGTGGTGCGGCCCAAAGCCAGGGGCTTGGTTGGGTATCAGTGGGGTGCGACGACAGCGATGGAGGGCTACATCCAGGGAAGCGGTGATGCTCCGGAGCGGCGGGGACAGGTGAGTATAACTTCCTATTCTTAACATTGCACGGATCGCTCAACATACGATGGTTTCAACTAACGATGGTTCATTTTGAATTAATTACCATCGTATGTTGAAGGACCACTGTATATATATATATATATATATATATATATATATATATATAAATGCGCTGCGGGGGTCATGTCTTTATTAATGCGCTGCGGGGGGTATATATGTATAAACGCGCTGGCGGGGGTCATGTGTTTATTAATTCGCTGACCAAACGTTTGGACACACCTTCTCATTCAAAGAGTTTTCTTTATTTTCATGACTATGAAAATTGTAGATTCACACTGAAGGCATCAAAACTATGCATTTACACATGTGGAATTATAGACATAACAAAAAAGTGTGAAACAACTGAAAATATGTCATATTCTAGGTTCTTCAAAGTAGCCACCTTTTGCTTTGATTACTGCTTTGCACACTCTTGGCATTCTCTTGTTGAGATTCAAGAGGTAGTCACCTGAAATGGTCTTCCAACAGTCTTGAAGGAGTTCCCAGAGATGCTTAGCACTTGTTGGCCCTTTTTCCTTCATTGGGTTCAGGTCTGGTGACTGTGGAGGCCAGGTCATCTGGCGCAGCACCCCATCACTCTCCTTCTTGGTCAAATAGCCCTTACACAGCCTGGAGGTGTGTTTGGGGTCATTGTCCTGTTGAAAAATAAATGATGGTCCAACTAAACGCAAACCGGATGGAATAGCATGCCGCTGCAAGATGCTGTGGTAGGCATGCTGCTTCAGTATGCCTTCAATTTTGAATAAATCCCAAACAGTGTCACCAGCAAAGCACCCCCACACCTTCACACTTCCTCCTCCATGCTTCACGGTGGGAACCAGGCATGTAGAGTCCATCCGTTCACCTTTTCTGCATCGCACAAAGACACGGTGATTGGAACCACAGATCTTAAATTTGGACTCATCAGACCAAAGCACAGATTTCCACTGGTCTAATGTCCATTCCTTGTGTTCTTTAGCCCAAACAAGTCTCATCTGCTTGTTGCCTGTCCTTAGCAGTGGTTTCCTAGCAGATATTCTACCATGAAGGCCTGATTCACACAGTCTCCTCTTAACAGTTGTTCTAGAGATGTGTCTGCTGCTAGAACTCTGTGTGGCATTGACCTGGCCTCTAATCTGAGCTGCTGTTAACCTGCGATTTCTGAGGCTGGTGACTCAGATGAACTTATCCTCTGCAGCAGTGGGGACTCTTGGTCTTCCTTTCCTGGGGAGGTCCGCATGTGAGACACTTTCTTTGTAGCTCTTGATCGTTTTTGTGACTGCACTTGGGGACACTTTCCACCTAGAATATGACATATTTTCAGTTGTTTCACACTTTTTTGTTATGTCTATAATTCCACATGTGTTAATTCATAGTTTTGATGCCTTCAGTATGAATCTACAATTTTCATAGTCATGAAAATAAAGAAAACTCTTTGAATGAGAAGGTGTGTCCAAACTTTTGGTCTGTACTGTATATATATATATGTTTACAGGGTGGGCCATTTATATGGATACACCTTAATACAATGGGAATGGTTGGCGATATTAACTTCCTGTTTGTGGTACATTAGTATATGCGAGGGGGGAAACTTTTCAAGATGGCGGCCATTTTGAAGTCGGCCATTTTGAATCCAACTTTTGTTTTTTCAATAGGAAGAGGGTCATGTGACAAATCAAACTTATTGGAAATTTCACAAGAAAAACAATGATGTTCTTGGTTTTAACGTAACTTTATTCTTTCATGAGTTATTTTCAAGTTTCTGACCACTTATAAAATGTGTTCAATGTGCTACCCATTGTGTTGGATTGTCAACACTCTTGACACTCTTCACACACTGATAGCAACACCACAGGAGAAATGCTAGCACAGGCTTCCAGTATGAAAGAATAAAGTTACGTTCCAGCATGAAAGAATAAAGTTAAGTTACCCTCTTAAGGACTGAGCCCTTTTTCACCTTAAGGATGCAGCCCTTTTTCGCAATTCTGAACACCGTCACTTTAAGCATTAATAACTCTAAGATGCTTTTACCAATTATTCTGACTCTGAGATTGTTTTTTCATGACATATTCTACTTTATTTTGGTGGTAAATTTTCATCGTTACTTGCATCCTTTCTTTGTGAAAAATCCCAAAATGATGCATTTTTCTAACTTTGAAACTCTCTGCTTATAAGGAAAATTGATATTCCAAATAACTTTTATATTGATTCACAAATACAATATGTCTACTTTATGTTGCCATCATAAAATAGACATATTTTTACTTTTAGAAAAAATTAGAGGGCTTCAAATTATAGCAGCAATTTTCAAAATTTTCATGAAAATTGCAAAATCTGAAGGGACAGATGTTACAGAACTACAACTCCCAGTATGCCTGGGCAGTCTAAGCATGCTGAGAGTTTTAGTTTGGCAACATCTGGAGGGCCACCGTTTGGGCACCACTGTAATAGTGGTCTCCAAACTGTAACCCTCCAGATGTTGCAAAACTACAATTCCCAGCATGCCCAGACAGCCTTTGGCAACCACTAGGAAGGGCAGCAGTAAATATCGCTTACTGCCCCCTTCCTTTTCCCCCCCCCACCGTCGCTTCCCTACCTGCGCCGCTGATCTCCGCAGTCTCCAGCGATGATCGGCGGTCCCCACGGCATCATCTTTCCAGGTACCGGCCGCCATTTTCTCCCCCCGTTCTGACCGACATCCAGGGGGGGGGTTCAGAGCGGGGGGTTTCCATAGCAACCCCTGTCGTGCACTGCCATTGGTCAGAACTCAGTTCTGACTAATGGCAGGGGATAGGAGGAGATTGCAGCACTGCAATCTCGCTCCTATGCCTCAGGATGATCGGGGCATTCACTGCACTGACAGCTCCAATCGTCCCTATTTTCCGGGTGATCGGGTCACCAGAGACCCGATCAGCCCGGAATAGGAGAAAATCGCATGTCTGAATTGACATGCGATTTTCTCCGATCGCTGACATGGGAGGGGGTCTCAGGACCCCCCTCGGCGATGTGCCGGGATGCCTGCTGAATGATTTCAGCAGGCATCCCGGTCCAGTCCCCAACCGGCTAGAGGCGGGGACAGGAATTCCCACGGGCGAATCCATACACCCTCAGTACTTAAGGACTTTAAAACGGGGGCATATGGATACGCCCGCCGTCCTTAACAGGTTAAAACCAAGCACATCATTGTTTTTCTTGTGAAATTCCCAATGGCCCAGATTTATCAAACTGTGTGAGAGAAAAAATGGAGAGATTTTTCCACAGCAACCAATCACAGCTCAGGTAATGAGCTCTGGTAAAGTGAAAGCTGAGCTGTGACTGGTTGCTGTGGAAAAATCACTCCAGTTTTCCTGTCACACAGTTTGATAAATCTGGGCCAATAAGTTTGATGTGTCACATGACCCTCTTCCAATTGAAAAAACAAAAGTTGGATTCAAAATGGCAGACTTCAAAATGTCCGCCTTGGCCACCACCCATCTTGAAAAGTTTCCCCCTCACATATACTAATGTTCCACAAACAGGAAGTTAATATCACCAACCATTCCCATTTTATTAAGGTGTATCCATATATATGGCCCACACTGTATATATACATATAAATGCGCTGGCAGGGGTCATATCTTTATTAATGCGCCGGGAGGGGGTATATATATATATAAATGCGCAGGCGGGGTTCATATCTTTATTAATGCGCTGTGGGGGGCATATTATAAATCCGCGCTATATATCTTGCCCCCCACAGCGCTTTTATACTTTTTACATATGCTTTTATACATATGGCCCCCACTGCCACTCACAATGTTCATTTTAAAAACCCTACTGGGAGCCCTGAGTGGCTCCTTGGTACCGGCCATTCAGGGCTCTCTGTGGGGGATTTAAAAATGAAAGTAAAAACACACGATACATCGCAGGGTTGCGCACCATGCTGCTCAGAAGTGAGACCTGGTGTGATCAATCCCTCAGCCCCTGTACTACAACCCCCATCATGGAGCAGACTCTGTTCCATGATGGGCGTAGTAGTACAAACACTAATGTAGCCTTCCCAGCTGTCTTCAGACTCCAGCAGCCAGGGAATTACTACTCCCATCATGGAAACAAGTCTGTTCCATGATGGGAGTAGTAGTAGTCCTGGGAGTCTGTAGGCAAAGGTGTTAAAACATCCGTACATGATGGATGTTATAACGGGTCTTAACGGAAGAATATGAATATGCCAGTTATTTTGACAGACGTTATTCAGCCGTTAGCACCCGTTATTTCATCTGTTATTATACATCCGTTTTTACACACAAATTGGATGTTTAATAATGGATGAATGCTCATAGTGTGAAAGGAGCCTTATATACTAAGAAAAATAGATATCCATAGTGATCTACAGTCTGGCAAAAAAGTACTTAGTCAGCCACCAATTGTGCACCTTCTCCCACTTAAAAAGATGAGAGAGGCCTGTAAAGTGAGGCAAGGTATACCTCAACTATGAGAAACATAATGAGAAAAAAAAATCCATAAAATCACTGTCTGATTTTTAAAGAATATATTTGCTAATTATGGTGGAAATGAGTATTTGGTCACCTACAAGCAAGATTTCTGGCCCTCACAGACCTGTAACTTCTTTTTTAAGAGTCTCCTCTCTCCTCCACTGGTTACCTGTATTAATGGAACCTGTTTTAACTTGTTATCAGTACAAAAGACACCTGTCCACAACCTCAAACAGTCACACTGCAAACTCCATTATGGCCAAGACCAAAGAGCTGTCGAAGGACACAAGAAACAAAATTGTAGGCCTGCACCAGGCTGGGAAGACTGAATCTGCAATAGGCAAGCAGCTAAGTGTGAAAAAAAATCAACTGTGGGAGCAATTATTAGACAATGGAAGACATACAACACCACTGGTAATCTCCGTCGATCTGGGGTTACACGTAAGATCTCATCTCGTGATGTCAAAATGATCACAAGAACGGTGAGCAAAAATCCCAGAACCACACAGGGGGACCTAGTGAATGACCTGCAGAGAGCTGGGACCAAAGTAACAAAGGCTACCATCAGTAACACACTACGCTGCCAGGGACTCAAATCATGCAGTGCCAGACGTGTCCCCCTGCTTAACCTTTTAAGGACCCATGACGTACGCGTACGTCATGAGTCCGCCCCGATCTATAACACGGGGCCCCGGCCTCTAACAACGGCTGGGACCCGTGGCTAATGGTGCAGCACGCTATTAACCCTTTAGAAGCGGCGTTCAAAGTTGAACACCGCGTCTAAAGTGAAAGTAAAACCATGCCGGTCAGCTCAGGGAGCTGTTCGGGATCGCTGTGGCGAAATCGCGGCATCCTGAAACAGCTTACAAGACAGCCGGAGGATCCCTATGTGCCTCCTCGCTGTCCGATCGCCGAATGACTGCTCAGTGCCTGAGATCCAGACATGAGCATTCAAGCGGCATAATCATCGATCAGTGGTTTCTTATTAGAAAGCACTGATCAATGTAAAAGATCAGTGTGTGCAGTGTTATAGCCCCCTATGGGAGCTATAACATTGCAAAAAAAAAAAAGTGAAAAAAAAGTGAATAAAGACCATTTAACACCTCCCCTAATAAAAGTTTGAATCACCCCCCTTTTCCCATAAAAAAAACAAAACTGTGTAAATAAAAATAATTCGGAAATATCCAAATTATAAAAATATATTGTTAATTAAACCACACGGTCAATGGCGTATGCACAAAAAAATTCCAAAGTCCAAAATAGCGTACTTTTGTTCACTGTTTATTTCATGAAAAAATTTATAAAAAGCAATCAAAAAGTCCGATCAATACAAAAATGGTACCCTTAAAAACTTCAGATCACGGCACAAAAAATGAGCCCTCAGACCGCCCCGTTGACAGAAAAAAAAAATGTTATAGGAGTCAGAAGATGACAATTTTAAACGTATACATTTTCCTGCATGTAATTATGATTTTTTCCAGAAGTACGACAAAATCAAACCTACATAAGTAGGGTATCATTTTAATCGTATGGACTTACAGAATAAAGAGAAGGTGTAATTTTTACCGAAAAATGTACTGTGTAGAAACGGAAGCCCCCAAAATTTACAAAATGGCGTTTTTTTTTTCAATTTTGTCTCACAATGATTTTTTTCCCGTTTCGCCATAGATTTTTTGGTAAAATGACTGACGTCATTACAAAGTAGAATTGGTGGCGCAAAAAAATAAGCCATCATATGGATTTTTAGGTGCAAAATTTAAATAGTTATGATTTTTTAAAGGTAAGGAGGAAAAAACGAAAGTGCAAAAACGGAAAAACCCCGGGTCCTTAAGAGGTTAAGCAAGTACATGTCCGGGCCCATCTGAAGTTTGCTAGAGAGCTTTTGGATGATCCAGGAGAGTATGGGGAGAATGTCATATGGTCAGATGAAACCAAAGTAGAACTTTTTTGTAAAAACTCAACTCGTTGTGTTTGGAGGAGAAAGAATGCTGAGTTGCATCCAAAGAACACCATACCTACTGTGAAGTATGGAGTTGGAAACATCATGCTTTGGGGCTGTTTTTATGCTAAGGTACCAGGACAACTGATCCATGTAAAGGAAAGAATGAATGGGGCCATGTATCGTGAGATTTTGAGTGAAAACCTCCTTCCATCAGCAAGGGCATTGAAGAGGAAATGTGGCTGGGTCTTTCAGCATGACAATGATCCCAAACACACCTCCCGGGCAATGAAGGAGTGGCTTCTTAAGAAGCATTTCAAGGTCCTGGAGTGGCCTAGCCAGTCTCCAGATCTCAACCCCATAGAAAACTTTTGGAGGGAGTTGAAAGTCTACCCAGCGACAGCCCCAAAACATCACTGCTCTAGAGGAGATCTGCATGGAGGAATGGGCCAAAATACCAGCAAAAGTCTGTGAAAACCTTGTGAAGACTTACAGAAAACATCTGACCTCTGTCATTACCAACACAGGGTATATAACAAAGTATTGAGATGAACTTTTGTTATTGACCAAATACTTATTTTCCACCATAATTTGCAAATAAATTCTTTAAAAATTAGACAATGTGATTTTATGGATTTTTTTTTCTCATTCTGCCTCTCATAGTTGAGGTATACCTATGATGAAAATTACAGGCCTCGCTTATCTTTTTAAGTGGGAGAACTTGCACAATTGGTGGCTGACTAAATACTTAATTGCCCCACTGTATAAGCATTGCACATATTGCTCTTTTCTCTGCAGATAGCTGCTGCCATTACAGATTCATGCAGGAGCACAACTAATGAGCATGTTACGCAAGTATTAGACAACTAGCCTCATCCTACCATAAACAATACCTGTATTTCTTAGTGCATGCATGGCTATAGTGGGTAATGAAAATTAATTGCAGGTCTATTATCAGGTATTTTATACTTATAAAGGGAACAATTCCAATAATAACAATCTAACAGGAAACTGCTAGGTGTACATGTCCATCATGTAATTGTTTCCACATTTACTCGAAGCATGTATGCTTTCATAGACATGTGTATGTTTATGTTTGGAAGTATGAGTCATGAATATTTGTGCTTAATTCTCAAATAGATAAGACAATTCAGAAGCACATTGTTTGAGACTCCAACTACCTTACCTGTTTATGGGGGTGGGGTGTGAGAATGTTCCAGGCACAGTTATTGTATCATTGAGGAACAATTACCCCAGAATAAATCACAAAGGGACAGGTTTGTGAGGAGCATGTTATCTGGCATGCACACACTTGATATGTGACATTGCTATACTATACTATCAGTGCTAGGGCAGCCGCTCTCAGACAAGAGCCTAAGTGTTTGATTTACACTCATTATGAATGAACATTACCTTATATTTATAATATATGGGAACCTCTTGTCACATCCATGCCCCCTTTTGTGACTGTTCTCAGAGCTGGAGTATGAAATGTCAATAAAGGGTGTAGAAATGCTACATGTTATGTTATAACCAGAAGACATTCTGCTTAAAGTTGTATTTAAACACAAACCTACACACACACACACACACACACACACACAGACACACACAAACAAACATGCACACACATGCTCTTTTCTGCATGCTTATATCAAGTATACCCCAAATAACACTAGCCAGAAAACTTATACAGGGAGTACCCTAGGGGGTTACTACCAACATTATCTCAGAGGCATTTATTCTCTTCACTGTGCCAGCCCAAAAAGTGTCGGAGGACTGGTTGGAGCACTCCAGCCCCAGTGACCACTGTAAATTGTACTGTTACTACTGAGGACTCCTACCCTCATTCATCTACATGGGAATTGTATTTTGTCTCTATTCAACTAGGAGGTAGTACTAAGTGTAATATGTTCATGTACCTAAGGATCATATGTGTGGTGACCCACGGTGTATGGTGGGACCACGGGGTGTAGCGGTGTAGGAGCAGTGGCAAGATGGAATTAACCCCCAGGGGCAAGGTGTTGTTAACCCCTAGTTTTTGTGACGCCAGAGTGTTTTTTGGGTACCGGAACCACAAGAACGGTATCTTCGCTATTCCAATGGCTAGGTAGTGAAAGGAGAGTCCACAACCAGTTATGGTTTAACGGAGGCTTTACTGAGTTAAGACAGATGGAATTATCTTCACAGCTAGGCCAGACTCCCAAAGAGGTTGCCAGGAACACAGAAGGACTTCACAGCTTGCTGGGAACAATTAGACTGGTAATAGACTTGAGATAATTATTTTGAGGCTTGACTTTAGAATGGACTTGACTATAGGTGGTAGTGACAGCAGACATTTGACTTACTGGAATGACAGTAGATTTGAGGCCTTCCAGATGCTGGTCAATAGCACTGAGATCTATCTGTTTGTTGTTTCTCAGAAGGGAGCATAAGAGATAAGAGAGAGAATTGTAATGGCCACACCCTTATATAGAGGGGGGCTGAGCCAACGCCCATTGGTTAAGCTGCCGGTCATAAGTTAAGCTGGTGCTCTCTGGGTAACATCATGTGATAACATAACATGTAACATGCGACATTTCACAGGTCCTTTAGACAACATCTCACAGCATCTCACAGGTCCTTTATACTAACTATACATTAGGACACCGACTACAATCCCATTATAATAAATGACATTACAGGAACAGCAGGGGAGGCACACACACACACCGAGGGACTCAACCTGACAGGGCCTAAGGGTAGTACAGAACCTTGTAGACAACATCTCCTTTAGACAACATCTCACAGCATCTCACAGGTCCTTTATACTAACTATACATTAGGACACCGACTACAATCCCATTATAATAAATGACATTACAGGAACAGCAGGGGAGGCACACACACACACACCGAGGGACTCAACCTGACAGGGCCTAAGGGTAGTACAGAACCATGTTCTGTACTGGGACATCACAAACCCCCCTACTTAACACAAGTCACCCTCAACACAGGTTCTGTCAGAGTTGAGGGTCGAAGTGGCCCTGGGGCCGGATGCAGTCCTGAGGCATTTTTGCACACAAACGTCCATTCCAGGCTGGTAAATTCCCTTTGGTAAAAACTGATAACATAAGAGTCTCTGTATTATTGTCCATACATGCTCTGATTTGTGGTTGAACAAGATTAGTACTGACTAGGACTAATATATATAACTTTATTTTTAGGACCTTTGACTATGCATTTGATGACTTGACTATGCAAAACAGTGGAATAAACACAACATGACATTTTGACTATGCATGTAACATAATACTCATGACTAGACTTACGACTATATATTAGACATTTTATATATGACTAGACTTAATACTTTATACTAGACATTTGCAGATTGGGTTGCCTGAGGCTCTCTGCCCAATGCCTTGGCTACTGGGGTCCTTTGGCATTTAAAACACTTCTCCCCAGAACACTATATTAAATTTATTCTGGACACTTTATTACACTAACACTATATTAAATTTATGCTAGACATTTGATACAGATAATATTTTGACATTTCTGTTACCTTATATTGACTATGTGCATTAGTTTAGTATCAGGAGTACTTTCTGGCCAGGAAAGTATCCTCTGCACGAACATCTTAATATATAACATTAGAGACATTTGACATATGTTATCAAGTAGACTGTGAAATTGTGGGTGCTACAGTACTACTATATGTGAATTGTGGTGTACATTACTTATGTGTACTTTTTATGTGTACATTATGTGTACATTATGTGTACTTTTTACGTGTACATTAGTGTACCACACATACTGTTTATTGTATACTGTATATGTACAAGATGCTGGTGGAGGGGTAATATGTGCTCTTCCTAAATAGATCAGGACATACCCCTGTAAGGATTCAACCAGTCATCAGAAAATAGTGTATACAGTGACTTTTGGTGTACAATAACTTATATAAATTTTATTAGACCTTGGTAAACATAATACAAGACCATGACATTTCAGTGTACCTCCGTAACCATTTTTATAGAACAGTATATATTACTTTGGGTATTTACATAATAGGTCATGTTCTGCTCAGTAGTCCATGTACATAAGCAATCCTTTGTTAAGTCAACTCAGGGTCCGGTCCCGAGAAGACTGGTATGCAGCTAACATTAAATCTCCTACCCCAAGGAGTCTCTACACCGAAGCAGGCACAAACTTACTAAGCTTGGTTGCAAAAGGAACAACAACTTTTCATGAAGTCCGTCAGGTGCACTTCTTAAACGTGTGCTACTGCACAACAGTCAGTTAGTCTTGCGACCAAGTCAGGTTATTTTTACTGTACACAAAGTTACATATATAACCTTCTTTCTTTCCCAGTCTCGCCTACCAGGTGGGGTCCTAGGCTGTGAGATGAACCTAGGGCTGCGAGACTGGGCCTCTTGCATGGGGTCAACATGGGTGTCCCAAGATACGTGGGACAATCTGGAATTGGTGATGGTGGGGCTGACAGTAGCCACCACCTGTACTGCAGCGGCTTGCGCCACAGAGGGATTACTAGTTAGGGCCTGTTCTTCTGGCAAAACCTCCACCACTGCAGGAATAGGCCCAGGCACTTTTGTGGGTACCCGTTGGTTAAGCCAAACCTCCTTAACAGCTGGAGTAGGCCTGAGTACATTAGATGGTGCTCGATGGTCAGGCCAAACCTTCTCGCTCACGGGAGTAGGCATGGGCACATCTGTACTGGAACGTTGTCGTAGATACTTAGGATTCATCGCTGGTGGATCAGGATACTCCTCCTGAATGACTGCTCCTTTGGCACTTGGAGGAAGTAGACCGAAGGGATCTGTGATCCAAATTTTCAGAGGGGAAATAGGCAAATGGGATCTGAGTAGGATTCTTGAGTCTGGTGACAGCAGCTACCCATTCCCCTTGAAAGCTTTTCACTGGAGTGTATTCAACAATCTCCCAGCTCTTTAGAGAATGTTTTTCTGGGGGGAGATAGTCCCTCTGTACAGCTCTCCTGTTGACTAGAAAGACGCCTCCATGATGACAGTCCATGAGGGTGCCGAATTCTCGTACACGGTCAAACTTTACTACTGTGGTGCGTCGGTGCTCCAGGGGTGGCTCACTCTCTTGTGGATGCTCCAGTCTGTGGATATACAGGGTTTCTAACTGCTTAGTGTCCTGCTGCTGTTGTTGCCTTTCCTCAAAGGGCAACGGCTTAGGCCCAAATCTTTGTAGCCTTTGGGCCCTCAGTTCCCCCATGATGGCGGCCTCCTCTGCATCTCCCTTAGCTCTTTTGGACTGGGCCGGAGGAACTGGGAGTAAGGGCTTCCTGGGCTAGGGAAGTAGGTGCTCCCGCATATATCAGATGAGGCTCTGCTTGTCGCCGAACAGCAACTTAGGGAGCGGTGGTGACTAGTGTTGCTCGCGAATATTCGCAATTCGAATATTATTCGCGAATATCGCATATTCGCGAATTCGCGAATTTCGCGAATATAGCGCTATATATTCGTAATTACGAATATTCGTTTTTTTTTTTTTTTTTCCTTCACAGTACACATCACAGTGATCACCCCTCTCTGCTTCCAGCTTGTGTGGTGTAAAGAAGGCTGTAATACTACTGTGTGAGACTGGCGTGCGAAAATTCGCATATACGAAAATTCGCATATGCTAATTTTCGCATATGCGAATTTACACACATGCTAATTTTCGCATGCGCGTATTTTCGCATACGCGAAAATAAAACGAGAATATAACGAATATGCGAATATTCGCGAATATATGACGAATATTCGTCCATATATTCGCGAATATTCGCGAATTCGAATATGGCCTATGCCGCTCAACACTAGTGGTGACTGCAAACATGCTGAGGGCTGTGGTGACTGAGGACGTACTGTGGGCTGTGGGGCCTGGGGTGCTGGCTAAGCGCTGGAAGTGGAGGAGGGAGTAGAAAAGTCGACTTCAGCCGGGGTACTCAATTCAGACTCCTTTGTCGGGATCTCAGCCCAGGAACCCCAGCTGCGGTGGTGAGGCGACAATCTCATGGGCGACGGCCCTCTGGAATCTTCCGGCATCTCCTCCACTGGAGTTGCAGCCCACTTGGCATCATCCTCGGGTAGCGGCACCTTCATGCAGACGTCGTTGGCCCCAAGGGACAATTGATGCAGGCACTCCAATAACTCGTGGAACATCTTCGCAGCCGCGGTGGCAATAATACGATCCTCCTGCTCCATCTTGGGACTCCTGGTGCACGTGGATCACTGTGACTCCGCCATGTTACTGCTCTCTGCCAGCACTTCCTGTAGACTGAAGAGGTCAGGCTCCGTTTTGATTTTTATATTGGTCTCCACCAAGATGGCTGCCAGCTGGAAGGACGTCATCAGCGGTGCCTGGGACCGGAACCGACTCAGTGGTTCATCCTCTTCATCCGCCCCCCTGGCAACAAGGGGCAGACCTTTCAAGTTCCATTTTGGGCTGGACACCACAACATGATCTCCACGCCCGGGGGTGGGACACTGGCTCTGGCGGGAACCTTTGGCGTGCTTTTCGACCAGCAAGTAAACCCTTGGAGGTACTGTAGACATTTTGGTGCGCAATATGGCCTCCGGCCTAACTTTGCACATTGTAAATCTAACTTTTGCAGACTTTACCACCGACAATACTGTAATTTTCACCTCCCTCTCTATTTTTTCAGCGCCAGGGCAGAAACATATTTTAATGACACAGTCCAATACACTTTGCTGGTGCACACTTTTTCGCAACGGCATGTGATTTTCTATTAGACACAGTTCAGACTTGGGGAGGGAGGACTTGCGGCAACTTGCATATGGCACACACCCGCATACTGTTAATGGGTGGCCTGACTTGACCTGACTTGGTGGTTAAGTGGTTGAGGCACACACCTGTATCCTGTTTGTGACGCCAAGATTGTGGTGACCCACGGTGTATGGCGGGACCACAGGGTGTAGCGGTGTAGGTGGAGGGGCAAGATGGTATTAACCCCCAGGGGCAAGGTGTTGTTAACCCCAAGTGTTAGTGATTCCAGAGTGGTTTTTGGGTACTGGAACCACACGAACGGTATCTCCGCTATTTCAATGGCTAGGTAGTGAAAGGAGAGTCCACAACCAATTATGGTTTAACAGAGGCTTTACTGAGTTCAGATAGATGGTATTATCTTCACAGCTAGGCCAGATTCCCAGAGGGGTGGCCAGGAACACAAAAGGACCTCTCAGCTTGCTGGGACCAATTAGACTGGTAATAGACTTTAGATAATTATCTTGAGGCTTGACTTTAGACTAGACTTGACTATAGGTGGTAGTGACAGCAGACATAGACTTTTGACTTACTGGGATGACTGTAGATTTGAGCCCTTCCAGGTGCTGGTCACTAGCACTGAGATCTCTGGTGTTTGCTGTTCCTTAGCAGGGAGCATAAGAGATAAGAGAGAGATTTGAGCCAATGCCCATAGGTCAGGCTGCCAGTCATAGGTTAAGCTGGTGCTCTCTGGGTAACATCATGTGATAACACAACATGTAACATGTGACATTTCACAAGTCCTTTAGACAACATTTCACAGCAGCTCACAGGTCCTTTATACTAACTATACATTAGGACACTGACTACAATCCCATTATAATAAATGACATTAAAGGAACAGCAGGGGAGACACTGCAGGAGAGCCCCAGGTAACTGAGGGACTCAACCTGACAGGGCCTAAGGGTAGTACAGAACCATGTTCTGTACTGGGACATTACATATGGAACAGCTTGTGTGAGAGCTGGGCCACGGGGAGTAACCTGGGGGAGGAGGGGGAGGAGCAGCCTGCGTGGGAGGAGAGACACTATGTGGAGCAGTCTGTGTAACAGAGGGCTCATATGGAGCAATCTTTGTGAAAGGTGCTAGAAAGAGCAATCAGAGAAGGGGCCAGAGAATCCGTGAAATTGTAGGGGTCATAAAAAGAAATCTTTGTGAGGGGGAGACAGGGAAATAGGGAGATATTCATAGTATTTGTTTAGTCAGTACACAGTGTTTCATTGTGTTGAGACTTACTGAAGGGCATACCAATGCCAAGGTTTTTTAAAATGGCACTGGACCTAACGCTAATCCTACCTGTGCGTGATAAGCAAAACAGGGGCTAGTGGGCAATTATGGCAGCATTTTACATAGTACCACAGTAGTGCACCCATATTCCTGTATTGTAGTATTCTAATTGTTACACATTCACACCGTCTATCTGGTGTAGGATTCCATTGTGGCACTTGTAGTCCGCTGCATCCTCCATTGTATGCATTTTTATGCTGACGATTGCCCCTAGCAACGGACTACAAGGGCAGGATCTGCTCCCCCAGTATAAATGCACAACCGCATTTGGGGTTGAGCACCTCCAGCCATTTGAGACCACGTTTTTGTTGTTTGTTTAAATTTCATACTTGGAGGTGTGTAAACTCCATAGTTAATGCGCCTTGAATATCTTCCAGGCAGCATTAGGGTAGCACCTGTGAGGCCATGCACCTATATTAGCCAACTCAGGTGGGGCTTGCAGCTTGCCTCCCTCCTCCCATTGCATGTGTGCTCAGTCACGCTGGAGGGTACCTGGGAGGAGGCTGTGAGTCCACCGAATGCTGCCGTAATTGCCCACTGGCCCCTGTTCTGCTTATCACGCACAGGTAGGATTAGCGTTAGGTCCCGTGCCATTTTGAGAAACCTTGGCATTGGTGCGCGGGCTCTGGTATGTCCTTCATATAAGGATATGCTGGCAAATGTCTCAATTTTAACATCAGTGTTGAGGGATAGCCAATGACATTTTATACATCTACCACAGTAGTGCACCCATATTCCTGTATGGTAGTATTCTAATTGTTACACATCCACACCGTCTATCTGGTGTAGGATTCTATTGTGGCACTTGTAGTCCGCTGCAGGCATCCTCCATTGTATGCATTTTTATGCTGGGGATCGCCCCTAGCAATGGACTACAAGGGCAGGATCTGCTCCCCCAGTATAAATGCACAACCGCATTTGGGGTTGAGCACCTCCAGCCATTTAAGACCACGTTTTTTGTTGTTTACTGAAGGGCACTATTACTGTGTGGACGCATAAAGATAGTATTTTTAAAAAGTGTAGCGCTATAAGGGGTCACTATTACTGAGTGGAGGCAGTAAGGACTCTTCAGAACTGTAAAGGGGCATTATTACTGTTGGGCACAAAGATAGATGCTTTACCATCTAGAACACAGTTCATTATAAAGTAATGTCCAGAGGCAGTTGATACAGTTATAAATATGATTTTGTTTTACATTGTGAAAACTTGAAAAGACCAACATTTTAGAAGACTGTCCCCATCTAAACTAGAAACACACACACATATATTTTATTTATTTTTGCTGAGAGGGCATATTTCTTGGGGCTTCATCTTTAAAGACCCGAGCAATGACCCTAGAACACACAATTAACATTTAATAACTATTACCCAGTTGTCATACTGAAGTCTTTGCTCAGCCCTGGGGTGAATATATAGAACATAAAATATGTTAATATAGTAATATAGTTTAATTTGCTGACAATCTTCCTAAACCCTGTATGAAACCTACATTTCTATAACTTTGATGCAGTACCTCAACACGGTACCTATTTGTATAGTCTCACACATACAAACATGGAATACCTCTTTAAGGTTTATTTATGTAAACTAAAGAGCCCCTTTAACATGATTATTAATAACTTGACAGAAAAAAACATGCCAGAATATTTACTGTTGAGCTGTTTAAATTAAGTGGAAATGATCTTTGACAAATGCTTTAAGATGTGATAAGCTGCATACACAGTACATCTGGATGCACATGCTGTTATTTCACCAAACATATTATAAATAGCTTCTAAAAAGTACATACATATCCTTTAACACAGACACACAGCACATACTCTGTCCCCATATAACCCTCCTGTAACATTCCCCTCCTTTCTCCCAAGGTTTTTCCATCCCATTAAAGCGTGCATTCGGCCTATATGCCTGCTGTCAAGTATATTTGTCTAAGCATATTTGTTATTGATTATACCTAATTCTCAGTGGGGTCATTTTCCACTCTATGACAGAAAAGCAGTATAATACATACAAGCACTCAGACACACTTATTTTTTGACCCTTCTAGTGCCAGAGGAGTCTGATATCAAGATTACGTCACAAGAAACAATTTCAGTCGGGAATGATGTTATTACTAGTAGTACATTAACGTCCTTAAGGACACAGCCTATTTTCACTATTGCTTTTTTTTTCTTTCATTTTAGTTTTTTCCTCCTCACCTTTTATAAGCCATAACACTTTTGTTTTTCCATCCACAAACCAATTGTTACGTGATGTGCTCTAGCTGCACACGCTTGCCGTGAATGCATAGTCCCCTTACCTGCTGCTGCCGACGGGGCTGGTACTCGTATCGCTGGACGCGCCCGCATGAGAGCCCCAGTCCGTCACTCTCCGGGTGTTTCTCCTGCCTCTGCCGTGTCCCCATCCCCTAGGAAGCACGCATGCCGGAGCTTTAAGATTTAAAGGGCCAGTAAGCTCATTAGTGTAATTCACCTGTGGCTCATTTATAAATTCTCCACCCTCCTCACTCCCCTACTGGATCTTTGTTGCCTTGTGCCTGAGAGAAAGCATTACTGAGAGTTGCCTTACCGTGTATCTGATCCCTTGCTTTGTGACTTTGACCTTGGTCCTCTGCCGCCTGCCTACTGACCTCCTGCTACGTCTTGATTACGCTACTGTGCCGCCTTCCCTGACCTTCTGCTATCCAGACTACGAGCTGCCTTATGCCTCCTGTGCCTCACATCTACTCACCGGCACCCTAGATTCCGTTCCCTGGTACGGTCCGAGTCATCTGCCACACAGGTCCAGCGGATCCACATCCACCGGTGTTCCTGTCTTCTGAAACGTGAGTGTTACAGTAAGATCCAGCCATGGATCCTGCTGAGGTACCCCTACCTGAAGTAGCGGATCTTCCCTCCGTTGTGGTACGTCAGTCACAGCAGTTGCCCCGACAGATGCAGCAATTTTCTCAACTTGCAGCCATGATGCAACAGCTTTTGCCCTTGCAACAACAGCAGATACCACAATCTGGCCCACTCCCACCTCCAGCTCCTGCAGTGTCTTCTGGCTCCCAGCTACACCTGCCTTTACCTCCCAAGTATGATGGGGATTTTAAGTCATGCAGAGGCTTTGTTACACAGTGCTCCATGCATTTGGAGCTCATGTCTGAACTGTTTCCGACAGAACATACGAAGGTGGCCTTTGTCATTAGTCTACTGTCTGGAAAAGCCCTGGCTTGGGCTACACCCTTTTGGGACCGTGTTGATCCAGTATCCTCCAATTTGTCGACCTTCTTGGCAGAATTTAGCAGTATCTTTGAGGAACCTGCACGTGCCTCTTCAGCTGAGACAGCGTTAATGAACCTCTATCAAGGGAATTCTACCGTTGGTGACTATGCGGTTCAATTCCGCATTCTAGCCTCTGAACTTGCCTGGAATGATGAGGCATTGTGTGCCACATTCAAAAAGGGACTGTAAAGCAGGATTAAATATGCCCTTGCAGCATGTGATCCTCCATCTTCTTTGACAGAACTTATCCACACACATTGATGTGCGTTTTGCTGAGAGACAACAGGAACTGCGCTTAGAGAGGGAACCTGCCCACCTGACACCCATGTTTCAACATCCACCTCTTCAGTTTCCTGCGCCTCTTGCCGAAGAGGCTATACAAGGAGATAGTTCTCGTCTTACGCAACAGGTGAGATCACGACAACGCAATGAGAATTTGTGCTTGTATTGTGCTAACCCAGAGCACTTTCTCAAGGACTGTATAGTTCGCTCGCACCTAGGGTACGTGGTAGAGGCGTCCCTGGGTGTGAAAACTACCTCTCCATGCTTAACTATTACTCTACAAGTCTTCGCTTCAGCCAAGTTTTCCTTCAGCACTACAGCATTTTTGGATTCTGGATCAGCAGGTGACTTTATTGATTATTTAGTCCACAAGTATCATCTTCCCCTTACTCAGCTTGTCAAGCCCTTAATGGACAAAATCTGGACTGTAAGGTTCACTTCCATACTGAATCTCTCGCCATGCAAGTGGGAGTATTGCATAAAGAAAAGATTGAATTCTATGTTCTGCAACACTGTACTTCTGAGATTCTTCTTGGCCTTCCTCGGCTGCAACGCCA
>NC_079194.1:183890619-183938119 GCF_029499605.1 Hyla sarda | reverse complement strand
CCACCCCCACATGTGATCCCATTTTGGAAATTAGACCCCTCACAGAATTTAGTAAGGGGTGCAGTGAGCATTTACACCCCACTGGCGTTTGACAGATCTTTGGAACGGTGGGCTGTGCAAATGAAAAAATTCTCATTTTCACGGTCCACTGTTCCGAAAATCTGTCAGACACCCGGGGGGGGGGGGAAATGCTCACTGCACCCCTTATTACATGAGGGGTGTAGTTTCCAAAATGGGGTCACATGTGGGGGGGGGGGGGGGGTCAATTGCTCTGGCACAACGGGGGGGCTTTGTAAACACACATGGCCTTCAATTCTGGACAAATTTTCTCGATCCCCCTGATTTTCCAGGTCACTCGAGACCAGTATGACCCGGAATCGCCGGTCTGAATTGACCGGAGATTTCCAGCGATCACCGACATGGGGGGGTCTCAAGACCCCCCCTGGGTATATGAATGGGATGCCTGCTGATAGTTATCAGCAGTCATCCCGGTCCGGTACCCGACCGGCTAGTGGCGGGGACCGGAATTCCCATGGACGTACCCATACGTCTTTAAGGACTCAGGATGTAAGGTGTATGCATACGCCCTGATTCCTGAAGAGGTTAAATTACCAAAAATGTCTACTTACCCCTGTTGCTGCACGCTACATGATAAGGAGAATTGTGTCTCTATTATGTTCCCATAACAATCATAATGCTTTAACTTGGGTTGTGTTAACACTTCTATGGCCAGAATAGTGCATGCATAAATAACCAATTTCAACACCTCAAAGTGGTTTTGCGGTAGCTGCATTACAAGAGCAAACAAACTAACTGACAGGCAATATCTCTTACAACCCTAAATAAGACAAATCAACTAACTTTATTAGTGAAGAAAAAAAAAGGTAACAATGGATGTTTAGTAGTAGGCTTTTGTTACGTGAGGTCAAGCATTTAACATGTTATGATTAAAAGTACAATGTTTCATACCTTTTTCCCAGTTTGTTTCTCCACCATGTCGTAGCTGAGAGAAAATTCTTCTGGCTGTGGTGTTTTAGAACACCCACCCTTGGGCATCGTTTTGCCTTGCTTATTTGGCCTTCATTTATGCCCCTATCGCTTCGTCATCAACGGTCTGAAATAGAAAAAGGAATAATAAAAGCAGGTCATTTTTAAAACTTGCACATGATTGCAGCTCTATTGCATACCACAGCTATCTACAAATATCCTGCTGAAAACATGTACAATTTTAAACATTATGTTTAAAAGAAACAAGATGGTCAAACATGAACAAAACAGTATGGGTTTGTTTACACGTGTAGTGAACACTGCAGATTTGATGCTGTGTTAATCAACATAAATAGCTGAACGCAGCATCAATTCTGCAGTGTACACAGTACAAAACACAGACCGTAAAATTGGTATAAAACAGTAACTTCACAACATTAAATGCAACAAAGAAATGAACCTGATTCCATTAGTGAACGTGAATATAATATATTGACAGACTGTTAACTGCTTTACCAGAATAGAGTGCAAGTGAGCCATGAAGCATGGTGGGGAGAATTTATCACTCATTTTGTCGTTTAAAGACTTTGTATTGAGACTTCTCCTTTAGAAGCTTTCTAAAATTGTGTAGCTATACCATAACCTGGTTACCATTTTGTACTGAAAAAATTTACCATGTGTGATTTGTCGTGATTTGTGTACTAGCACCATATTAATTACATGCCAGGTAACCATAAACTTTGTACACACACACTGTCAACGCACATAAAAGGTGTAGAAAAATCAATCAAGATTTCATGTACTACACAGGTTTATACCTAATGAATATTTGAATATGGTTATTATTGATTAGCAAAGGCTATAGATTTATTAACTGAACAATTTTTTTCAGCTATTTTGTAAGTAGATTTTACCGTGGGTTGTTGTATCAAAAGTGTAAAAAAGTTAATGCCATTTAACCCTTTCCCTGATAAAAGTCCAAGTAAATAAATATAAAACGTATGTGGTATCGCCGCGTGCGGAAATGTCCGAACTATAAAAATATATCCTTAATTAAACCGCCCGGTCAATGGCGTACGCACAAAAAAATTCCAAAGTCCAAAATAACATTTTTGTTCACTTTTTATATAATGAAAAAGTGAATAAAAAGCAATAAAGTCCGATCAATACAAAAATGGTACCACTAAAAACTTCAGATCAATGATCCCTCATACCGCCCCATACACGGTAAAATAAAAAAAAAGTTATAGGGGTCAGAAGATAATTTAACCCCTTAACGACGCAGGACGTATATTTACGTCCTGCGCCGGCTCCCGCGATATGAAGCGGGATCGCGCCGCGATCCCGCATCATATCGCGCCGGTCCCGGCGCTAATCAACGGCCGGGACCCGCGGCTAATACCACACATCGCCGATCGCGGCGATGTGCGGTATTAACCCTTTAGAAGCGGCGGTCAAAGCTGACCGCCGCTTCTAAAGTGAAAGTGACCCGGCTGCTCAGTCGGGCTGTTCGGGACCGCCGCGGTGAAATCGCGGCATCCCGAACAGCTGATCGGACACCGGGAGGGCTCTTACCTGCCTCCCCGGTGTCCGATCGACGAATGACTGCTCCGTGCCTGAGATCCAGGCAGGAGCAGTCAAGCGCCGATAATGCTGATCACAGGCGTATTAATGCACGCCAGTGATCAGCATTAGAGATCAGTGTGTGCAGTGTTATAGGTCCCTATGGGACCTATAACACTGCAAAAAAAATGTAAAAAAAAAAGTGTTAATAAAGGTCATTTAACCCCTTCCCTAATAAAAGTTTGAATCACCCCCCTTTTCCCATAAAAAAAATAAAACAGTGTAAAAAAAATAAAAAATAAACATAAGTGGTATCGCCACATGCGTAAATGTCCGAACTATAAAAATATATCATTAATTAAGCCGTACGGTCAATGGCGTACGTGGTCAACCACGGTTTTAGGTCCGGTTGTAAAAGCGCATACGGCCGGTCGGCTCATTGAAGTGAATGGCATACGGGAGCGCATACGGTCACACACGGGAGCGCGAGCTTTTAGCTCGTCCCTGCCGTATGCGCTCCCGTATGGGACAAAACGTAGTGTGGACCCAGCCTAAGTAGGGTATCATTTTAACCGTATGGACCTACAGAATAATGATAAGGTGTAATTTTTACCGAAATATGCACTGCGTAGAAACGAAAGCCCCCAAAAGTTACAAAATGGCGTTTTTTTTCCGATTTTGTCGCACAATGATTTTTTTTTCCGTTTCGCTGTGCATTTTTGGGTAAAATGACTAATGTCACTGCAAAGTAGAATTGGCGACGCAAAAAATAAGCCATAATATGGATTTTTAGGTGGAAAATTGAAAGGGTTATGATTTTTAAAAGGTAAGGAGGAAAAAACGAAAGTGCAAAAACGGAAAAACCCTGAGTCCTTAAGGGGTTAAAATGTATACATTTTCCTGCATGTACCGTATTTTCCGCCGTATAAGAGGCACTTTTTCTTCCCCAAACTGGGGGGGGGGGGAGTCGGTGCGTCTTATACGGCGAATACACCCCTATCGCGGCGGTCCCTGCGGCCATCAACGGCCGGGACCTGAGGCTAATACAGGACATCACCGATCGCGGTGATGCCCTGTATTAACCCTTCAGACGCGGCGATCAAAGCTGACCGCTGTGTCTGAAGGGAAAATGACACTAACCCGGCTGTTCAGTCAGGCTGTTCGGGACCGCCGCGATTTCACCGCGGCGGTCCCGAACAGCCCGACTGAATAGCCGGGTTAGTGCTTACAGGACACGGGGAGGGACCTTACCTGTCTTCTCTGTTCAGGGATCCCCTGTATGGCCGGCGCTCTCCTTCCTCGTCATCACGTCGTCGCGTACGTGCGTCGGCGTGCGTAGCGACGTGATGACGGCAACGGAGAGCGAGGATACCCGGCTGGCAGCAGAGACGTTCCAGAGCGACGGAGACACGGCGACAGCGATGGAGCGACATCCAGGGCAGCGGTGATGGGTCCGGAGCGGCGGGGACACGCGAGTATTACCTCCTATGCAGTGGTCTTCAATCTGCGGACCTCCAGATGTTGCAAAACTACAACTCCCAGCATGCCCGGACAGCCAACGGCTGTCCGGGCATGCTGGGAGTTGTAGTTTTGCAACATCTGGAGGTCCGCAGGTTGAAGACCACTATTGGGTTCAAAATCTTTAATTTTTTAGATTTTGCACCTAAAAATAGGGTGCGTCTTATACGCCGGTGCGTCCTATAGGGCGAAAAATACGGTAGTTATGATTTTTTACAGAAGTACGACAAAATCAAACCTATTTAAGTAGGGTATCATTGAAATCGTATGACCTACAGAAGATAAGACGTCATTTTTACTGAAAAATGTACTGCGTAGAAACGGAAGCCCCCAAAAGTTACAAAACGGCGTTTTGATTGAATTTTAGTCCCATCCCTTTTCCCATTTTTCAAAACAAAACACACGTTTTGGCACAGTCTTGTGCATAATTGTTTAATCTATTTAACAATCACATTCCTGATCCTAATGGCGTAAACTCAAAAAGAATTCCCAAATGTCAAAATTGCTGATTTTTGATCTAAAAAAAAAAAAAAAATGTAAATAAAAACTGATCCAAGTCATATATAGGCAAACCCTTTTTTGTCTTTGGTATAATTGAAATTGTACTGACCCATAGAATAAAAGGTAGCATGTCACTTTTACCATACTGTGAAAAAAAAAATATAATACATACATATATATATATATATATATGCCCCCAAAAATTGCGCAATTCTATAATTCTACCTTAAATTATTTGTTTCGCCTCTGTAACACAGTGATAAAGAGCGCCAATGCAAAGTACAACTTGTCCTGCAAAAAATAAGCCCTAATACAACTGACAGTGAGGGGTGAATATTAGTTTTACCAGCAGAAAAGTTTTCACATTATAAATGCAAGGAGCCACCTGAAATGCAGCTTCAGGGCAGAGCGGGATTTCTGTATTGAAATACAGATAAAGGTGAAACTAAAAAAAAAAAAAAAAAAAAAAGAAAGAAAGAAAAAAAAAACTAGCCCAAAAATGTAACACTTTGGAGGAGGGATTTACTAATATTGTGGGGTTGCATTTCTTATGTTTTGTTCCTCAGTGTAAAATTCTTCACAACTGTGTCTCACATTATCCAGAATTTGGGTGCATATCAAATTGTAGTGAACTGCACCCAAGTCTCTCACGTACATCACAGGGTTAATCTTTAACTCACAGGTTTAACCAAAAAATTTCTGATTATAAGGGGCACCTGACGTGAGGAATAAAGATGAGCGAACTTACAGTAAATTCGATTCGTCACGAACTTCTCGGCTCGGCAGTTGATGACTTTTCCTGCGTAAATTAGTTCAGCTTTCAGGTTCTCCGGTGGGCTTGAAAAGGTGGATACCGTCCTAGGAAAGAGTCTCCTAGGACTGTATTCACCTTTTCCAGCCCACGGGAGCACCTGAAAGCTGAACTAATTTATGCAGTATAAGTCATCAACTGCCGAGCCGAGAAGTTCGTGACGAATCAAATTTACTGTAAGTTCGCTCATCTCTAGTGAGGAACGCAAGGACATTGCCGTCCCCTTAATCAGCAATGTATTCTGGCCGGCATTTATCACTGTAGGTGCAAGTGAAGAATTTTTCTACACTTTGTGTGCTGGTAATGTGTAGGATTGGTCACAGAGCATTTGATAACTTTTGTGCAGGTCACATTTTCTGAAATTTCTATCTTCACATACACCAAAAAGCTAAGCTAAGTCTGGGCTGGTGTAGTTTTAGAGAAATTTCAGTGGCTTTGCACCTTTTTTGTGCCTTTTTACCAAAAGGCGCAGTTAATAAAACTCTTCCATATCATGTGTATTGACAAAATCAGTGGATTGCAACTCTAAATCCGCAGAACTGTGTAAACCAAAAGGCGCAAATAAACCCTGCTTGCGCCTTTTCTAGACAAAAAAACAGTCAAAACACAATGATAAATGTCGGCCTCTGTTCATTCTTTAATCAGAAATCTAGACTTTTCATGGCAGTGTCCTCCATAGAAATTGTGCAGTGCGAATGGTGCAGCAGAATATCCCCCTGAAAACCACGGGAAACTGCTGCACTGAATTCTGATCAGATACTCTGAACGTACCCTTTGGATCTGCTCTTCTGTAGTGTAAACATACCCTGTGTATTTTACGCTGCCGAGCTCCCGCCGAAGGACCCCTACAGGGTGTCTTTAGATGTGCCTGCTCGGAACGTCACAACGCCGCTATGAGCAGACACACGGCTGCGATGTGTACTCAAGCATGTGCATGGCGACTTGCACATCGCACCCTTGTAGGAGTCCTTCAGTGGCGGATCTGCAGCATAAAATATGCTGTGGGTCCGCCGCCAAAGGACCGCTGCATGGTGGCTTTATATGTGCCTGCTCGGAGCGGCAATACGCTGCTAAGAGTAGACACACTGCGATGTGCGAGTCGCAGCGCGCATGTGCAGTACTCTCACATCGCAGCTGCTCTATGCCAAGCTCATGGAGCAGGGGGAGCGGCCATGATGTGTGTGAGCACACTGCGCATGCGCGGCGACTTGAACATCGATTCAATAAGTCTGCTTGTAGCGGAGTATTGCCACTATGAGCAGGCGCATGTAAAGCCACCATGCAGGGGTCCTTCAGTGTCGGATCTGCAGCGTAAAATACGCTGTGGGTCCGCTCGTGTGAACATATCCTTAAGGTCTACTCACAGAATGTTCCACATGTTGAATTTCACACAGATTCCGCCTCAAATTAAAGCCCAACAGACTTCTATGGGATTCCGCACTCCCATTCATACTTCTGAATTTCCACGTGCAGATTCTGCACCAATTCCGCAAAAGCCAGAAACCACCCAAATTAATGCAGAAATGGAATTTGTGTGGATGTGCTGAAATTCTGCCGTGTTAGACCCTTATGATGAAAGGCACAATATACTGTACTAACGTTACTAACTGCAATGAAAAATAAAATGAAAATAAGATACGCAAGCCCAATTTGATGGGCCAACCCGTGTTGCAGTAATGTCTGCGTGCTGGCTGAACCTGCAAAGCTCACTTCGCACAGGAGTTGCCGCAGGGAAGCCCTGTGTGTCTGCTCATAGGAGAATGTGCAACATTTTTCCCGCTGTGCAGCGTGAACAACGCCGTGTATACACAATGGCCCTTATTTACTTAGAGTGTTGTGTAGTTTTCTTTGTGGGTTTTAATCCCCTACAATTTATTTTCCACGGTATTTACTAAGGTTTTCCTACATGTTCAACTTTCCCTCCACTTTGCATCTTTTACACATGCTCTGATCTGTCGGGTTTTCCTCAGCTCAAATCCACCACATTTTATGTGGAAACCTTAGTAAATATGTTGGGTTTTCCAGAAAATTTCGGGGACACGCCCATTTTCAGACACCATGCCCCCTTTCCCAGTAACCACGCCCATTTATGGGACAATTTCTGGCGCAATGCAACAGAATCTGGCGCACAATGTCGGGTTTGCAATAGTAAATGAGGGCCAATGTGTGACCTTACCCAAAAATAAAAATAAAAAAAGACACCTAAGCAAGGACATTCCTCCTTTTCTCAAAGACTAATGTAAATTGTAGGTTTCATTCAAATTTTCTGGTGCATGTGACAATTTTGGCGCACAGGCAATACGCCACAACCCGACAAAACAATTTGAAGGTTTCACAATAAAAATAAATAAATAAATTAAAAAAACAGCAGAATGGTAATGCTAAGTTGTGGTGCACAGCTTGCAGCTAGATGAATGTACGATGGACACTGGTGGTAATAACCTCCAGTGGTTTCATACTGTGTATTTTTCAGTAGCACATAACACATGGTTTAGGGAAATATTTAGAATTCTAAGCAAATTTACAGCATCTTCATGGTGCCTTTTAGCTTGACAAAGCGATTATTTCTCTACTATGCAAGCGCTGCACGCCAACACAGAATGACAAAAGACTGTACAGGCTGGGCAGTGTTGCCAGAAAACCGGGTCAAGAATAAAAACATGGCTTCAACGAACATTTATGTACATGTTGTAACGTGACGCGAAGTGCTGCCTAGAACAAGGAAAAACTAGAAAAAAAAATCTAGGTTTTATAGCCACCGAAGGCTCATAAGGAGCAGAATGACAAAGCCTCACATCCCAACAAATATGTATGCTGTATGCACAAACCCTACACATATGCACCTGCAGTCCCTTTGTATGTATAAACAATGTTTCTTCACACAAATTAGTGAGAAGAGACTTCTATAGGTTCAATATCAAAGGGGTAACTCTGGGAACTTTTAATATCAGGAAGTAGACCAAGACTCCATACACACTGCTGCTCTACCTATCATTGATTGAGGCAGGACATCGCGCGGCCCGCTGTCTTAGTACAATGATCATTTGTGTGACCTTGAGCAGGAAAACCTTTAACTATCTTAATACTCAACAAATCAGTCCATTAGGGGGAACGCAGGTCTTTAATAGCTGTAACTTACTTCACAAGTATGTTCTCAGGTAAAGGATCTTCTGCATATTTTGTGCAGTTGATTTTGCTACAAGATGTGCAGCAGATCCTGTACCTGTGAACGTACCCTAACAGGGCAGCCTGATATATCAAGCTTGACTGTGACTGGGAAGATTGACTGGGACACAATCTTTTTATTTAAAAAAAAAAAAAAACAGCAAGGACAGAGAATACACCACCTACCAGAGAGGCAGGCTGAGCACATGTTCCAGCATATTACAACTAGTTGCCCAGCAACTGTAGTGTACTGATCCTCTCACCATGGGGATGGGCTCAAGTATTTCCTGCCAGAGCTGCAGGTTGTCATCATTGATGTAGACAATTTGCTGCAAACCAATGTGCTGGCTTACATCCAATCCTTAAAAAATTAAATATATCACTGCAGCTGGATGGGTGTGGATGAACAGTGCACTTCCATGAAAAACTAAATACAAATGCTAAAAACTTTTTTCTGAACCAACAGACCAGCTGCAATGAAAAACAACTATGTCAACAATCTATGGCTATTATACATCACGCCTCCCTAACTAGAAAGGTGGTATATTTTTCTAGAAGGGATTAAACAAACCAGATTCATTCATTTGGACCCTGCAGGTTTTAAATGGACACTGTCAAATAAAAACTTTATGTTGTACATCATGGCAAAAAAAGTTTTTCTACTCTAATAAAATGTAAATAAATAAATAAGTAAAGAAAACAGCCTTTGAAAACTCCACCACTAGGGGTCCCCATGCCTCCTTGGACCTGAGTCCCACAGCTGCATGAGCATGTCCAAGGGTCATGGACATGAGATGGCTAACTGACAAGGCTGCAGGAGGAACACCGCTTGCAGCAACACTGCTGTAACAGTTTTACATATCATGTGCCTCCAGCTGTTGCAAAACCAACTCCAAGCATGTCTGGATAGTCTCGGCATGCTGGGAGTAGTAGTTTTGCAAAAGCTGTAGGCATACCACTAAACCTTTGCACTAAATTAAGAAGATGTAAGTTACACACTCTCCATATTGTCTTTGGTGGTACAGGCAATCTCCAATAATCATTGTGGGTGGGTGTGTGTGTGTATACATGTACGGCATAAGAGAGAGGAAAGGGTTACAGAGCAGGACTGCCAGGCTCGCTCCAAGAGCAGCGAGTCAGCAGAGTGAGGGAGAGGGATGAGTCATCATAACAGTGCAGGCAAGAGAAGGACACGCCCCCTCCCTCTGGGAATATGGAAAAGACAGTGGGCACCTGTAATATGCCATTTACAATAAAATATCGGTAATGTACATGATCAGGATGAGGTACTAAGTAACATAAATGTTTTGTTTTTTGTGGGATCTGAAAGGTACGCTTTAATTATATAAATATATTGGCCCAGATTTATCAAAGTTTGCAGAGCTTATTTTCCCGTATATATTTGGCACAACTCCGCTTATTTGCCACTTTTTTTGTTTACATCCCACCGCTCAACTTGACATCTTACTCATGTAGACTTATTTTCACCTTTCACTTTCCAGTGCACCCTGATTTATCAACTGCAGCTGTCGCAGATCTAGGCGCATCTGATTAAAAAGCTCCAAGAATCTACACCAGCTTGAACCTTGCTTATGTTTCTGCTTTAACTACCTGATAACAGATCACACTGATTTACATCCCCACCTTGTCTCCTACCCGCCCGCGCCACACATCTCACGTCTGCCTGCTATTTGTTGCAAGACTGCAACTCCTGACAAAGCGATCATATACGAAAACGCATTCTGGGTTTGAGGTGAGAGATGCGCTCTAGGTGCTGTGGTCATATGCTGCTATCCCTTTTCATTGCTGGTTTACTGTTGCATTGTATTTTACTGCATTGTCCCTGTTCACGCTGCCTGTCTGGGAGACTACAGTCCCATCTCCCACAGACATCCCCACCATATAGCAGTCTTTGTATGACCCTTTTCTCCATCAGTCCTGTCTATATATTTTCTTAAATAATTATGTTACTTTGCACCTATGCTGTTTGTACCATCCAGCTTTATTATTGTATTAGCACTCTCTACCTTACCACTTCTTCCTGAGTCTTTGTGGTACCAGTTCAACTCCATGTTTTTTACGTGTTTTTATATGTCCATTTTGTGTATTTAATAAAGTATGTTTAACTTTCGTTACTAACCCTGTCGTTTGGTCTCCTTTTTGGTGTGTAAGACTACAACTCCCAGCATGCCCTTACAGTAAGGGCATGCTGGGAGATGTAGTCTTGTAGCAGGCGGGAGATGTGCGGCACGGTCAGGTAGGAGACAGGCGGAAAATATGAAATTACAGTGATTTTCTGATCACCACCAGCCAGGGAGCGGAGCACATTACCACCCTCTTCCCTGACTTGCACGACTACAACTCCCAGTATGTCCTTACAGTTTCGAGACACATTGTACTTTATATTAGTGATTGATTTTTGTTGACACATAAAGCGATTTTTGTGAAAAATTCTAAAATATTGTGAAAAAAAAAAAAATAATAATAATTTCTCTATGTTTGAAACTCTACTTGAAAGAGAAATTGTCATGCCAAATAAATTTAGTGATTAATTCACATTCACAGCATGTCTACTTTATGTTGGCATCATTTGTTAAACATTCTTTTACTTTTTTTACAACATTAGAAGGCTTATATAATTATGAGCATCTTTCTAAAAAAAAAAAGTTTAAAAACAACGTGTATATATAATTATTTATTTATTTTTTACTTCTGTACAACAGCTCCCCCTAGTGTGTAGTGCACAAAACATGCAGTAACAGGTTTGGGACACTAGGGGGAGCTGTTAAGATGGCTGGCTATCAGTGATAGCCACCATCTTACCGGGTGTGGTGGGATGCCACGAGTAGCTGCCAGTATTTGCATGACGTACATGTACGTCATAGGCCGGGAAAACCTTCCCCGTCAGGACATGTGTGTGTCATGGGGTCGGGAAGGGGTAAACCTATTTTTCTTTACTTTTTTTCCTCATGTCAGATCCGTGTATCCTGTGGAATACTTTGGATTCATTTGACTGCAACTATGATCAGCGTTTTTTTTTTCTTTCTGTTTAATGTTAATAAAATGTTTAATGAGTGCTTTTGGGGGAGTGTTTTTTGGAATAAAACTTTTTTTAAACCTGTTGTGTTTTTTTTAATTTACTTGACAGGCTTAGTAGTGGAAGCATTCTTATAGACTGAGTCGATTACCTAGCTGGAGCTTAGCGTTAGCCATAAAAACAGCTAGTGCTAACCCCCAATTATTACCCCAGTACCCACTGCCACAGGGGTGCCAGGAAGAGCCAGTACCAACAGGCCCGGAGCGTCAAAAATAGCGCTCCCGGGCCTATGCGGTTACAGGCTTGCGTTATTTAGGCTGGGGAGAGCCAGTAACAATGATCCTTTCCCACCCTGGTAATGTCAGGCCGTTACTGCTTGGTTGGTATTTGGCTGAAAATAAAAATAGGGGGAACCCTATGCGTGATTTTTTTGTTTGTTTTTTTTCTCCATCTTTGTGCAAAAAAAATAAAAAAAAATAAAAAAAAGCATAAGGTTCCCCCTATTTATATTCTCAGCCAAATACCAAGCAGCAACAGCCTGACATTACCAGGGTGGGCGAGGACCATTGTTACTGGCCCTCCCCAGCCTAAATAATGCCAGCCTGTTACCGCCTAGGCCAGGGAGCGCAATTTTTGATGCACCGGGCCTGTTGGTACCGTCTCTGCCCGACACCCCTGTGGCAGTGGGTACTGGGTTAATAATTGGGTGTTAGCACTAGCTGTTTTTGTGGCTAACACTAAGCCTGGCTTAGTAATGGACTCCCTCTATAAGAAGGCCTACACTATTAAGCCTGTAAATTAAATACATTTAAAAAAAACACAAGAAAAATGTTATTCCAAAAAAACACTACCCTAAAAGCCCTCGTGAACCATTTTAATAACATTATTAAAAAAAATAAAAATAAAAAACACTGGTCACCGTAGTCCTCCGAATGTAAAGTAATCCACAGGATACACGGATCTGAAATTAGAAAATAATTTTTTTTTTTTTGTACATTTAGGGGGAAAATAAAATACACACATATATATCACACTTTTCAAAGCTGCAAATTGGTGTTCTGAAGTCATTTATTGGTTTTTCCTTATGTGTGCTAAAAAAAAAAAAAATGGTATTCAAAAAGTGATTTATTGGTTTTTGCTTAGGTAAGCAAAATTTAAACAAAATGTATTGTACCTATTGATGTCAGTTGCCAGGTACCGGCCCACTAAGTGGTGTACTCCCCGCAGTCAAAACAAAAAATAAGTAACTATGTGAGAATAAATTATAGTTAGGGAAGTGCTAAATAAAACTTAACATTTATTAATGCTAGATAAAGGAAAGGTCATAAAATCACTCAATAGTGATGTATTATGAATCAGACAATACATAGTTACATAGTTAGTATGGTTGAAAAAAGACATACGTCCATCAAGTCTAACCAGGGAATTGAAGGGAAGGGTGTAAGGGGATAAGGGAAAGGGATGTAGTTTTATAATTCTGCATAAGCATTAATGTTATTTTGTTCCAGGAATGTATCTAACCCTGTTTTAAAGCTGTTAATTGTTCCTGCTGTGACCAGTTCCTGAGGTAGACCGTTCCATAAATTCACAGTCCTCACGGTAAAGAAGGCGTGTCGCCCCTTTAGACTAAACCTTTTCTTCTCCAGACGGAGGGAGTGCCCCCTCGTCCTTTGGGGGGGTTTAACCTGGAACAGTTTTTCTCCATATTTTTTGTATGGGCCATTTATATACTTATATACGTTTATCATATCCCCCCTTAAACGTCTCTTCTCAAGACTAAACAATTGTAACTCCTTTAATCGCTCCTCATAGCTAAGATGTTCCATGACCCTTATTAGTTTAGTCGCGCGTCTCTGCACCCTTTCCAACTCCGCAGTGTCCCTTTTACGAACAGGCGACCAAAACTGAACAGCATATTCCAGGTGAGGCCGTACCAATAAATCAGTGTCTCCAATGAGACACTGATTTATAAAGAGTAGAATCACTGTTAATAAATCTCCTGAAGTGTCAAGGAGAAAGAGAGTACCCCTTTTAGCACAAAAGAAGAAAGTCCAACGCGTTTCTAGCGCCACTGTCTTTACAGCGCCGTCCTCAGGGGATTTTTAGGGGATTATCTATAGCCCCACGGCAAGGTATAGAAGTAATTCATGAATACACTTAATTATACATGTATCCCAAACACGCATATGCCGTCTCCTGGGCTTAAATTATGAAATCAGCAAATACAGGATTCTGGTCGGTACCTGAAAAAAAGTGACATACCAAAAATCAATTCTGAGTCCAAGATCAATCCTGCAAAATAAAGAATGGCCACATACCGTATATACTCCAGTATAAGCCGACCCGAGTATAAGCCGAGACCCCTAATTTCAACCCCAAATCCCAGGAAACGTTATTGACTCGAGTATAAGCCTAGGGTGGGAAATACATCATCCCCCCGTCATCATCCAGACCCGTCATTAACATCCTCATCATCACCGCCTGTCATCATCCAGACCCTCATCATCATCACCTGTCATCATCCCCTTGTCATCATCCCCACCCCCTTCATCATCCCCTTGTCATCATCCCCACCACCCTTCATCATCCCACCCCCCCTTCATCATCCTCTTGTCATCATCCCACACCCCCCCCCTTCATCATCCGCCCTCAGTGGTCTTCAACCTGCGGACCTCCAGAGGTTTCAAAACTACAACTCCCAGCAAGCCCGGGCAGCCATCGGCTGTCCGGGCTTGCTGGGAGTTGTAGTTTTGAAACCTCCGGAGGTCCGCAGGTTGGAGACCACTGCGGCCTTCAACATCATCCAGCCCCCTCTCACCCCCCTTTAGTTCTGAGTACTCACCTCCGCTCGGCGCTGGTCCGGTCCTGCAGGACTGTCCGGTGGGATAGTGGTTCCGGGCTGCTATCTTCACCGGGGGCGCCTCTTCTCCGCACTTCCGGCCCGGAATAGAGGCGTTGCCTTGACAATGACGCAGAAGTACGTTGGCAATGAACGTACCTCTGCGTCGTTGTCAAGGCAACGTGACTATTCTGGGGCCGGGCCCGAAGCGCTTAGAAGAGGCCTCCCCGGTGAAGATAGCAGCCCGGAACCACTATCCCACCGGACCACCTCCTCTCTGGACAGTCCTGCAGGAACGGACCAGCTCCGAGCGGAGGTGAGTACTCAGAACTAAAGGGGGGGGTGAGAGGGGGCTGGATGATGTTGAAGGCCGCAGTGGTCTTCAACCTGCGGACCTCCGGAGGTTTCAAAACTACAACTCCCGGCTTCACTCGAGTATAAGCAGAGGGGGGTGTTTTCAGCATGAAAAATCGTGCTGAAAAACTCGGCTTATACTCGAGTATATACGGTAGCTCTCCGTACTCACTCAGGTTAATCATCCTGTTCCTGAAAAATAAAACATAGGATCCCTATCAGTGAGTACCTGTGGAGAGTCCGTACCTGGAAAGGAATGTGTCATGTAACACTTACGTTTACCGCTGATTCATTCCTGTTTCTGTCCGGGAGCGCTGCCCTCTGCATTGGCAGAGATGCCGGCTTGTTTCTGCCTGGCGCGCGCTCTGCCGGAAGCAAGGCAGCGTCTGTCCTCATATCCGGTATCGGTCGTGTGTCATCCTGATGCGCTCTTGGGCCCTGCCCATTGCCCGGAGCGTCGTTATTCGCCGCGATCATAACAGATCGCAGGAGACTGGATGCGCTGACCGAGATAGGTATGGGAAGAGATTCTCACTAAGGTATTCTCACTAAGGTAAGCAAAATTTATCAACCCCCTATGATAGTATGATAAATGTGCATAAGCAAAAGGGAAAAAAATGCCTACAGAACTTTCTTACCAAAGCAACGATGATAAGTCCCCCATTTTCTTTTGCAGAAAAAAGTGGTTACCCAAGCAAGATTATAAGCCTGGGTTCACATTATGGAGCTCTGTTCGCTGATTCCATTATTTTGAAAGGTTTTTTGCATGCATTTTGTTCCAGTTAAACTCAAGTTAAATAAAGGAATCACCGAACAGAGCTCCATAACTGAGCTCCACACGATGATGTGAACCCAGCCTTATAGTCGAGCGTTACGCTCTTGGGTAACCACTTTTCCTGCAAATACAAATACATTTATTGTATATATATTAAAACCTGCAGGGTGTGATGTGAACATAGCCAGCATGTACAGTGCTCTACAGGCCGAGTTTTTCAGACCCAATCTGTAGAGAAGTCCACAAGATCTCTAATTTGTAGTGATGTCCCGATAAACAATGAGGGAGATTTATCAAAACCTGTCCAGAGGAAATGTTGCCCATAGCAACTCATTTTTCAGAGGCCTTTTCAAAAGTGAAAGAAGCAATCTGATTGGTTGCTATGGGCAACTCAGCAACTTTTCCTCTGGACAGGTTTTATAAATCTCTCCCAGTGTTCAGCAACACATCATGCTAGGGATCGACTGATATCGTTTTTTTAGGGCCGATACCGATAATTGTCACCTTTCAGGACGATGCCCGCTAGCTGTTAACTTATAATGATATTTCGGTATAAGTTATCGGCTATTTCAACCCCCCCGGCGGGGCAGAAGCCGTTGCAGATCAATTATTTAAAGCAGGCGCTTTAAAATCAATGAACTACAGCGGCTTTTGCAGTGGTCTCTCGCAGCGGCGGCGTTTGACGGGGGTGGGGCATTATCGGCATGGTAATTGCTGATACCGATAATGTCCAAAATCCAGATTATCGGCCGAACCAATAATAGGTCGATGCCTACATCATGCTACATCCATTTTTTTCTTTTAAAGTGGCAGATGTGCAGTACAGATGACTAAATAGATATAGTATCAAGTCATAGGAAAGTATCCTTAAAGATGTGTCCATCATGCATGAGAGCAAGACCCCATGAGGAATATATCTGTGTGTACATATATTTTATATCATTGCCCTGTTGAATATTATAAATTAGTGGTTTCCAATCTATGGCCGTGGGGGCAACCTGGGAGTTGTAGTTTTGCAGCAGCTAGAAAGCCCTGCTGTAGGGGGAGGGGGATATGCTAGGCAACAGGAAAGGTGGCTTGTGCACATGTCCAGTATCAGCACTTATGAAGATACCAGTACTGGGACCATCTCTACAAACATTAAATAATTAAAAAAAAAAAAAATTAAATTATATTTATTATTAATTTAATTTATATATATATATATATATATATATATATATATATATATATATATATATATATTTATTTATTAGGGATGTAAGAAAAAAATAGATTCCCGCGATTGTCGCGATTTTTCACTTGCCGATACTGAATCGATTGAAAAATATTTTGAATCGATTCAGTATCGGCAAGTGAAAAATCGCTTTAGTGATGTGGAATTTGTATCTCCTGATGCACAGAAAGCATGTCCCGGGCATCAGGAGATACAAGTTCCACATTTTGTCAGTCGGATCTGACACGGCGGCGGCGCTCTGGATGTATGGATCGGGCTCCGACTCGTGCCCACACCATACTCTGCGGCCCCCAGCTGATTTCAGTATCCGGGGGCCGCTGATGCATCACCGCCGCTAATATCCAGCATGCAGCGCTCTGCAGTGTGTATGGAGCGGGCTCGGGACTCGTGCCTGCTCCATACTCTGCAGCCCTCGGCTGTTCTCAGTAGCCGGGGCCGCCGCTAATAGCCAGCATGCGGCGATCGCCGCGGCTGGCTCTTAACCCTTTAGATCGCCGCTGTCAAAGCTGACAGCGGCGTCTAAAGGGAGATGTGTATGCTCTCCGTGGCTCTGTCATTGATAGAGCCTGGCCGGACCAGGCTCTATCAATGGATCGCAGATGAATGGAGTTCAATAGAATCTCTTCATGTGTCTGAGGAATCTAATGATTCCTAAAAGACTAATAAAGTGTACAAAAATAAAATAAAAATAAAGTTTTAATAAAAGCGTAAAAGACAGTTTTTTTTAAACAGAATCGGGATATATCGCGATGTAGCGTCACCTAGACGGTATCGCGATATATCGGGATATATCGAATCGCCACACTGGTATCGCGATTCAAATCGAATCGCCAAATTCTTGGTGATTCACACCCCTAATTTTTATATATATATATATATATATATATATATATATATATACATACATATACACATATATATATATATATATATATATATATATACATACACACACATATATACATACACACACATGTATACATACACACATCAGGGATGTGGAAATTCTATCGCCCGACACCCGGGACAAGTAGTCTTGGGCGCCGGGCAGGTGAATTGTTCATAGATTTAGCCCTTTATCGGGCTAGCAGGGACAGACAGACTTCCCCCTTATTTTTCTTTAATGCCGGTGTGAGGCACAGGAGCTGATGAAAGTCTACACCTCACACCAGCTCTCAGAGTGTATGGAGGGGGCAGCGGCCTCCAGCTGACTGCAGAGTCCCCTTATCTCCCCTCCCGGAGGATGGACGGAGCTCAGAAGACACAGCAGGGTGAGAGAAAGGATGTAGACAGCTCCGTGCACAGCTCCATCCCCCGCACACAGCTCTATCCCTCCCCCTCCCCCTGATCTGTCTCCATAGGACCTAATCCACCACAGGGAGGTTGCTTGTTTGCACGGGGATAACACAGAGCAGGGGGGAGGACAGAAATCTCACCTCACACCGGCGGTGACTACAGCTCTGATGTCCACTCATGGCGGCTCAGGTGAGGAGGCCGAGAATGCAGGCGGCGGCAGGAAGGGTGGTTGTATATGTATGGTGTGAGTGTATGTGTGATGTGTGTATGTAATGTGTGTATGTAATGTATGATGGGGTGTATGTATGATGTGTGCATATGTATGGTGTATATCTTTTTCCCGACCAGGGTGCCTCCAGCTGTTGCAAAACTACAACTCCCAGCATGCCCTGGGCATGCTGGGAGTTGTAGTTTTGCAACAGCTGGAGGCACCCTGGTTGGGAAACACTGGTGTATATGTATGGTGTGAGTGTATGTGTGATGTCTGTCTGTGTGATGTGTATGTAATGTATGATGTGTGTATGATGCCTAAGTGTGATGTGTATGTAATGTATGATGTCTAAGTGTGATGTGTGATGTGTGTGTGTGTGTGTGTGTGATGTGGGGTGGGCAGCGGCGGGTGTATGTGTATATGTATGGTGTGAGTGTATGTGTGATGTGTGTATGTAATGTATGATGTGTGTATGATGTCCATGTGTGATGTGTATGTAATGTATGATGTGTGTATGATGTCTAAGTGTGATGTGTGTATGTATGTAATGTATGATGTGGGGGGGCAGCGGTGGGTGTATGTATGATGTGTGCATATGTATGGTGTATATGTATGGTGTGTGTATGATGTGTGTGTGATGTGTGTATGTAATGTATGATGTGGGGGGGCAGTGGCGGGGTGTGTGTGTGTGTGTGTGTGTGTGTGTGTGTGTGTGTGTATGATATGGGGGCAGTGGCTGGTGTGTGTGTGTGTGTGTGTGTGTGTGTGTATATGTGGGCAGTGGCTGGTGCATGTATGATGTGTATGCATGAATGTTTTGTATAGGAGCGGACTGTCACGTCGGGCATTAGGGCAGTTGTGCCATCTAAATTTTATTTATTTTTAGTGGCACCCGCACTAAATTGCATCCCCAGAATCCCGCCCCCTTCATACTCACCCACCAACCAAGAGCCCCACGTATGCACGCAAACACGCCCGAACCAAAACTACAACTTCCAGCATGTTGCACCATAACAAACTGTAGAACTATAAAGTGTAACATGCTGGGAGTTGTAGTTTTGGTTCGGGTCAGCTGCAGAGCCATAGGCTGTATCAGGGCATGCTGGGTGTTGTAGTTACTAACTGTAATTCCCAGTATTCCCTGATACAGACTATGGCTCTGCAGCTGACACGAACCAAAACTACAACTCCCAGCATGTTACACAATAACCTTAACTGTACTATACAGTGCAACATGCTGCAACACCCACACAACATTAGACTGTATCAGGGCATGCTGGGAGTTATAGTTATCTAGTAACTAAATGCAACTTCCAGCATTTTCTGACACAAAATGCAGCACATAAACTGGAGAAGCAGAACACCCCCCCAGTAACACATAAGTCCCTTTTGAGACTGAAAAATAGTGATTAAAATATTTTAAAACGTGCGTATATATGTGAATAAGCCCCTTACTAATAAAAGTTTCCAATTTTCTTTAAATAAAAATAATGTACAAAAATAAACATAAGTGGTATCGCTACATGTGGAAATGTCCAGACTATTAAAATATAATGTTAATTAAACCGTACGGTGAACGGTGTCAATGTAAAATAATAGTCCAGAATTGCTCATTTTTGGTCACTTCATATGAGAAATTTTTTACGGTGATCAAAAAGTTACATCTAGACTTTTCTGGGCTTGTCTCGGGTGTAAGAGGAGCTACAGCTCTCCCTCCGCTAATAGCCTGGCATACCGCTGTCAGCAGTGTCTAAGGGAATCTTATATCCATCCCTGGTGGTCTAGTGGGGGGGGGGATCGTACTATTTTGGTTGAAATTATTTCATCTACCAGGACAAGTGGATTTTCTTGAGGGACAAGTAGATTGTGTTCCGCTTTAGTCCCTTGGACAAGTAGTTTGTTTTTTTTAATTTCCACACCCCTGCACATACACACACACACATACACACACAGTGGTCCCTCAATCGTATGTTGAGGGATCCGTGCAATGTAAAGTATAGGATGTCCCCGCCACTCCGGACCAGGTCCTCACCGCTCCCGATGCTGTCCAAGGGTCTCCCGATGCTGTCCCGCTGCTCCGGTGTCTTCTTCGCGATCCTCCGGCTTCTTCCGCATCTTCTGCAGGGTCCGGGCCTCGCTTTCTGGTGACGTTATTACGCTGCTGCACCGGGGGGGCGTGCGTAGTGACGTAATAAGGACGCCAGAAAGAGAGGCCCGGACCCTGGAGAAGATGCAGAAGACGCCGGAGGATCGCGAAGTGGACCTGGAGCAGCGGGAATAGCGAACCTGCCCGGGATGCTTAAACTTCTATCCGACAGCAGCTTAAGCATTTCGCGCTGTCTGATAGCAGTTAATGCGATAGCCCCGACATATAAAAGCATCGTATGTCGATTTGATCATATGTCGGGGCCATCGCAGGTCGGGGGGGTATATATATATACATATATACACACACACACATACACACACACACACACACACACACACACACACTACGTAGTACCCTTCCTGTCACTTGTTCGCTGACCCCGTATAAGCGCTTGTGCTTGGCCTCGTCCTGCCTTCGGCATTCCGTTTCTCTTCTGTATGCACTTCTGCTCTCACCTAAGTCGGAGGCGTTGCCATCCTACTGTGGGGCTTGGTAGGCCGGACTAGGCCGTCAATATTCCCCTGTGCAATGGTCTCGCTGTTTTTATCCGACTCGTAAGTCGGTAATGGCCACCAAGGCCCAGTAGACCAGTTTCAAAATTATTTCCCGTTGGTACCGAGTGCCATCGGTGCTTCACCGTTGGCATCCCTGGGTCCCTGCATCCTGCTGGAGGTGCGGACTTGCCGAGGTGACGATGACTCCTATCTGGTGGAGCTGCACAGCCCTGTCCTTCTGGAGCTCAGTTCTGTCTATTATGCAATCTGTGTCTGGTGTCTCCATCCCTCATGAACCTGGCGCGGTCCTGTTTATGTTCCCCATGTCTGCTCCTAAATTTAAACGTTCACTTCTACGATACCTCCTACAGGCGGCTAAAATGGTAATCCCACAACATTGGCGCTCCCCAGAAGCTCCTACTGTGGAGGAATGGGTTGCTGAAGTGGCTTCTACTCAACGCATGGAAGAACTGTTGGCTGTGTCCCCCCCCCCCCCCCCCCCCTGACATATCCCGTTACGCCTCCATTTGGTTGCCTTGGTCTAGGTTTTGCTCTTCTGATGCCTTTCGCTCTGGGTCCTTCTCCATTACGGCTGCTACTGGATAGTCTCAGCTTTCCCCTCCCCTCCTTCCTGCCTCAGCTGTACACCTTGTTCCTCCCACCCCTTTTGTTTGTCCTTTCTACCTTTGGTGTAGTTTTTAACTGTAATCAGTTATTCTGCAACGCCTTCCGATTTACCTTCATTCTTCCTCCCTTTTTTTTCTTCTTTTTTCTTTCTCCTCGTTTTTGCCTCTTCGGGCTGCTCTCTTTTTGTCCATACTCTTCCTCCCCTGCCCCCTTTATTCCGGTTCTCTTTCTTGCCCTTCTACGTGCTCCTCTTTTGCTTTCAACTATTCCCCCTTTATTACAACTGTTTTGCCATTTTATTCTATATTTGATACCGTTTGAGCATGGTATGTGTTATCTGGACCTATATGGTCGTTTATGTATCCTCACTGCCTTTCATTGCATGCTCTGTATATTCATGTGTACTTAATAAAAAACCTTTTTGAATTGGAAAAAATATATAAAATAATAAATAATAATAATAAATACAGTGCATAGTGAAAGTATTCGTCCCCCTTGAACTTTGTTTGAAGCCTGAAATGTGGCAAAAGGTCAAAGATATAAAACTAAGGAAGGTGAAGAATCAACAAGTGGGACACAATCATGAAGTGGAACAAAATTTATTGGATATTTCAAACTAACAAATTAACTGTAAAATTGGGCGTGCAAAATTATTCAGCCTCCTTAACCCCTTAAGGACCAAGCCCATTTTAACCTTAAAGAAGATATCCCATGCAGCAAAGAAAAAAAAAATATCTAGCCATTCCATAGTATATTCACCTACCACCTCTCTGACATGTTTGTGATTTTTTTTCCGCCCCCCATTCACCGGCTATTCAGCTCATAAATTCCAGTTACTTCCTGGTTATGGTGGCTATGCCTGTGATCTCAAAGACTACATTTCCCTGCATGCATTGCTCACATTTCCTGCTCTCAGCTGCCTGAGCAGAGAGCTTGTTACCACCCCTAACTTATGTTAGTCACTCCCACATAACACTGAGCTCCAATCATATCCCTATACAGCAGGGTGGCCACGAGGAAACAAAATGTAATCTCAGTGCTCAGAGAGAGGGACCCTGGAGTTGAAGCTGCAGTTTTACACTGTAAAATCACTCCCTCCCCCTCCTCCTCTCAATGAAACAGCTTTACAGTGGCACAATCACCTCCCCCCTTTTCTGTCCTGCACTCCTCTCTCCTAAGGGGTCAGTGCGACAACTCTACTCTCCCTCCCCTCCATTCTCAGTGTGACAGCCCTACGCTGGCAGCTCCCTCCCCTCCCCCCTCTCCTCCGTTATCAGTGTAAAAACATTAGCAAGGAGAGGGGAGAGAATCAGCCTGTTTGCTGACTCTGCTATGATCTGAATCAGCCGGCATATAGGCAGTGCTGCTCAGCCAATCACTGCAGAACAGAGGGATGACAGTGTGAATATTCATCAGATGGGAGGGGCTAAGGCAGAGCACAGGGAGCTCTCTGCAGCACAGGGGTTTTCTGGGTAATTGTCACATCACGGCCCCGGGATGCTGCTGATAACAGCCTGAATAGGGGGTCGAAAGTCATGAAAACCTGGAACAGCTGAATTTCCTGTCAGACAGAAGAATGCAGATAAAGCTTGTTTCTAAGCAGCACTGGTAATGGAAGTGATTTAAAAACCTGTATAACTTTACCTTCTGCACTAAAAGCTGAACAATTGTTTACTGTGAGACTTGTCCTTTAAGGACCAGGCCAATTTTATTTTTGCATTTTCGTTTTTTCCTCCTCCCCTTCTAAATCCATAACTACTTTATATTTCCATCTACAGACCCATATAAGGGCTTGTTTTTTGCGTCACCAATTGCACTTTAATGAAACCTCTCATTTTACCATAAAATGTACAGCGAACCCCCAAAAAATTTTTTTAGGGAGGGAATTTAAATGAAAAACACAATTTTGCACATTTTGGAGGGTTTTGTTTCCACACTATACACTTAATGGTAAAGTAAAAATTACGTGTTCATTATTCTGTGGGTCAATACGATTAAAATGATACCCATGGCTAGATACTTTTATAGTTCTGTACCGCTTAAAAAAAAATCTAAAACTTTATTTTTATTTTTTTACAAAATTCGTAATCTAAAATCGCCCTATTTTGACCACCTATAACTTTCATTTTTCCATATATAGGGCAGTATGAGGGCTCTTTTTTTTGCGGCGTCATCTGTACTTTTTTATCGATACCACATTTGCATATATAAAACTGATAATTTTCTATTAATTTTTAATAAAATGTGACAAAAAAAAAGCTGCATTCACCGTACGGGATAATCATCATTATATTTTGATAGTTTGGACACTTACGCATGCGGCGATACCAAATATGTTTATTTAAAAAATTTGCGCTTTTTGGTAGTAAAATGGGAAAAATTGACAATTTTCATTTTTATTGGGGGAGGGGATTTTTCACTTTTATTTTTTTTACACTTCATAGGGGACTATCTATAGCAATCCTTTGATTGCTAATGCTGTTCAGTGCTATGTATAGGGCATAGCACTGATCAGTATTATCTGTGATTGTGATCTTCTGCTCTCTCTCAGACTAGAGCCGAAGACCCCGGGAGACGGCCGGAGCCAGGTGAGGGGACCTCCGGCCACCATGCTTGATGATCGGATCGCCACTGCAGCGCTGCGGGGGATCCGAACATCCAAAGTACCGCACTGCCCCGATATGTATTGGCGGACATCCGCGCGATCGCGGATGTCGGCCATTACCGGTGGGTCCCCGGCTGCTGCTAGATGCTCGGACATACACGTAAATGTATGTCCTGGTGCGCGAAGTCCCGGCAAACCAGGGCGTACATTTACGTCAGTGGTCATTAAGGGGTTAAGTTAATACTTTGAAGCACCACCTTTTGCTGCGATTACAGCTGTAAGTCGCTTGGGGTATGTCTATCAGTTTTGCACATTGAGAGACTAAATTTTTGCCCATTCCTCCTTGCAAAACAGCTCGAGCTCAGTGAGGTTGGATGGAGAGCATTTGTGAACAGTGGACTTTGACTTGGCCATTCTAACACCTGGATATGTTTATTTGTGATTTATGTTTTGGATCAATGTCTTGTTGGAAGACAAATCTCCGTCCCAGTCTCAGGTATTTTGCAGACTCCATCAGGTTTTCTTCCAGAATAGTCCTGTATTTGGCTCCATCCATCTTCCCGTCAATTTTAACTTCTAACTTCTAACTTCTAATCTTCCCTGTCCCTGCTGAAGAAAAGCAGGCCCAAACCATGATACTGCCACCACCATGTTTGACAGTGGGGATGGTGTGTTCAGGGTGATGAGCTGTGTTGCTTTTACGCCAAACATAACTTTTTGCATTGATGCCAAAAAGTTCGATTTTGGTTTCATCTGACCAGAGCATCTTCTTCCACATGTTTGGTGTGTCTCCCAGGTGGCTTGTGGCAAACTTTAAATGACACTTTTTATGGATATCTTTAAGAAATTGCTTTCTTCTTGGCACTCTTCCATAAAGGCCAGATTTGTGCAGTATACGACTGATTGTTGTCCTATGGACAGAGTCTCCCACCTCAGATGTAGATCTCTGCAGTTCATCAAGAGTGATCATGGGCCTCTTGGCTGCATATCTGATCAGTCTTCTCCTTGTATGAGCTGAAAGTTTAGAGGGACGGCCAGGTCTTCGTAGATTTGAAGTGGTCCGATACTCCTTCCATTTCATTATTATCACTTTCACAGTGCTCCTTGGGATGTTTAAAGCTTGGGAAATCTTTTTGTATCCAAATTCGGGTTTAAACTTCTCCACAACAGTATATCAGACCTGCCTGGTGTGTTCTTTGTTCTTCATGATGCTCTCTGCGCTTTAAACAGACCTCTGTATAAATGCACGTGCACTGTGATAGTCTCAGAGACTTCATTACACACAGGTGGATTCTATTTATCATCAGTCATTTAGGTTAACATTGGATCATTCAGAGATCCTGACTAAACTTCTGGAGATAGTTTGCTGCACTGAAAGTAAAGGGGCTGAATAATTTAGCACGCCCAATTTTTCAGTTTTTTTTATTTGTTAAAGTTTGAAATATCCAATAAATTTCGATCCAATTCATGATTGTGTCCCACTTGTTGATTCTTCACAAAAAAATTATAGTTTTATCTCTATGTTTGAAGCCTGAACGGTGGCAAAAGGTCGAAAAGTTCAAGGGGGCCGAATACTTTCACTATGCACTGTATATGTGAATACACATGTGAATACAGTACATATGTGAATACTAAGATAACACATCCTAGATCTAAATGAATTAACTTATCGTATTAAATAATTTTGTCATTACAAAGTTGAATGTGCTGCAACAAAATCAAACAAAAATGATCAATGGAAATTATATATATGAACCCATGGAGATCTGGATATGGAGTCACACTCAAAATCAAAGTGGAAAACCACACTACAAACTGATCCAACTGTGTAATGTCCTTAAAATAGGGCTGCACGATATGGGGAAAATGTGCAATTGCGGTTTTGGGCCTAAATATTGTGATTTCGATATAATAAATGGTGAAATCCCACCATTTCATATCCAATCTCCTCCATTTTACAACTATCCACCCATTTAATGGCCACCGCCCATTTCACATCTCCCAAACCCCCCCCCCCCCCCCCCATCCATCACATTTTCCCCTCAGGGTCACATCTTTTCCCATCACATATTCCCCTAAGTCACATTTTGTACTGCAGCAATACACTGGGTTTCCCGGGCGTTTTTCAAATCTCCCACCGTATTCGGGAAACCTAGTTTATCTGATGGGGATAGACCCTTTTCGGCAGCAATCACTGGCTTGACACATGACACCGCTGCGGCCAGTGATTAGATGAAAAGGTCCTACTAGTTGAATGGTGGAGGGGAGACACCGGACCACACGGAGGAAAACTGCATCTGCAGGGATCGGGAGTAGGTGAGGTGTGTTTTTTTTCCCCTCCCTGCACCTTTTTTACTTAGCTTAGTGTTTCTATCAGGGTGCCTCCAGCTGTTGTGAAACTACAGCCTTTGATGGTCCAGGCATGATGGAAGTTGTAGTTTTGCAACAACTGGCGGCACCCTGGTTGGGAAACACTGACTAAGTATTTTAATTCCTTTTTACCTGCTCTGGCTGGCCCCACCTGCAGCAGCACATGGGAGCTGGCCTGAGCAGATAATCGCAAGTTTTCCCAGGGGGCCGTATCGCTATATCGCAAAAAGCACAAATCCCAATTCGATTGCTTTTGCGATATATCTGGCAGCCATACCTTAAAACAAGCCAAAGTGAGGCTCAGTAGTGTGTGTGTGTGTGTGTGTGTGTGTGTGTGTGTGTGTGTGTGTGGCCTCCACGTGCCCGTATGACCTCCCTACAATGCCTGGGCATGCTCCTGATGAGATGGAGGATGGTCTCCTGAGGGATGTCCTCCCACACCTGGACTAAAGCATCAGACAACTCCTGGACAGTCTGTGGTACAATGTGGTGTTTGTGAATGGAGCAAGACATGATGTCCCAGATGTGCTCAATCAGATTCACGTCTGGGGAATGGGCGGGCCAATCCATAGCATCAATGTCTTACTCTTGCAGGAACTGCTGACACTCCAGCCACGTGAGGTCTAGCATTGTCTTGCATTAGGAGGAAGCCAGGGCCAACTGCACCAGCATATGGTCTCACAAGGGGTCTGAGGATCTCATCTTGGTACATAATGGCAGTCAGGCTACCTCTGGCAAGCACATGGAGGGCTGTGCGGTCTAGGGATCGACCGATTATCGGTATGGCCGATATTATTGGCCGATAATCACGATTTTGGGCATGATCGGTATCGGCAATTATCTTGCCGATAAGCCGATAATGCTCCGCCCCGCGCCCCCCCCCCCCCCACCGCACCGCGACCGCCACCCCCTCGACCCTCGACCCGCCGCACCGCACCCCCGACCCGCCGCACCGCACCACAACCCCCCCCCCCCCCCCCCCGTAATGCTAGGCGGTATACCGGTATGGATTTTTCCCATACCGCTATACCGGTCAGGCCCCTCCCCCACCCTCCCAGTCAATAAAAAAATTAAACTTACTCGTAATGGGGGTGGTCCGGGCCATCCATCCATCGTTCCTGTAGTGTCCGGGGGCGTTCCGGGTGGAGGGTGGTCCGGTCCGGGCTGTCCTTCTCCCACGGTCTTCTCCACTCCGGGCAGGCTCCGGCCTAGTACGCTGCATAGACGCCGCTACGCCGTGACGTCAGGTGCGTCGCTGCGCACGGGCATCACTACACAGCGGCGTCTATGCAGCGTACTAGGCCGGAGCCTGCCCGGAGTGGAGAAGATGACCGCCGGAGAAGGACAGCCCGGACCGGACCACCCTCCACCCGGAACGCCCCCGGACACTACAGGAACTATGGATGGATGGCCCGGACCACCCTGACAGGTAGGGGAGAGAAGCGGGTGGTGGCGGCGGTGGCCTGTGGCCCCGCAAAAGCCACTGCAGATCATTGATTTGAAGAACCCGCTTTAAATCAATGATCTGCAGCGGTGTCGCAGGGGGTTAAATAGCCGATAACTTATACCGGAATATCGGTATAAGTTATCGGCTATCGTCCTTAACCTGCACCGATTATCGGTATTGGCCCTAAAAAAAACGATATCGGTCGATCCCTAGTGCGGTCCCCTAAAGAAATGCCACCCCACACCATTACTGACCCACTGCCAAACCGGTCATACTGGAGGATGCTGCAGGCAGCAGAACATTCTCCATGGTGTCTCCAGACACTGTCACTTCTGTCACGTGCTCAGTGTGAACCTGCTTTCATTTGTGAAGAGCACAGGGTGACAGTGGCAAATTAACCAATCTTGTGTTCTCTGGCAAATGCCAAACGTCCTTTACGGTGTTGGGCTGTAAGCACAACCCCCACCTGTGGACGTCGGGCCCTCATACCACCTTCATGGAGTTGTTTCTGACTGTTTGAGTGGACACATGCACATTTTTGGCCTGATGAAGGTCATTATGCAGGGCTCTGGCAGTGCTCCTCCTGTTCCTCCTTGCACAAAGGCAGAGGTAGCGGTCCTGCTGCTGGGTTGTTGCCCTCCTACCGCCTCCTCCACGTCTCCTGATGTTCTGGCCTGTCTCCTGGTAGCGCCTCCATGCTCTGGACACTAGGCTGACAGACACCGCAAACCTTCTTGCCACAGCTCGCATTGATGTGCCATCCTGGAAGAGCTGAATACCTGAGCCACTTATGTGGGTTGAAGACTCTCATGCTACCACTAGAGTGAAGGCACCACCAGCATTCAAAAGTGACCAAAATATCAGCCACGAAGCATAGGAACTGAGAAGTGGTCTGTGGTCAGCACCTGCTGAACCACTCCTTTATTTGGGGTGTCTTGCTAATTGCCTAAAATTTCCACCTGTTGTCTGTTCCATTTGCATAACATTGCAGTGTTGCTTCCTGAGTGGACAGTGTGATTTTACAGAAGTGTGATTTATTTGGAGTTACATTGTGTTTAAGTGTTCCTTTTATTTTTTTGAGCAGTGTACACATTATTTATATTTGTGTGTGTGTGTGTGTGTGTGTGTGTGTGTACACACTTCGTAACGCAACCAATCCTTAATTTATTTTAATGTAATTCTGCAAATCTCAAATTCAAGTAATCAGGAAAGACAATTCAAGGAGTGGTACTGTATTTGTGGCTGACAGTACATAATTATTATTACAGCTCAGCTTAAAAGTAATTGTAAGAAGAAATTTAAGAATTTTCCACTGCTCAAAGTTCCATGTATCAAATGTATTATCGCCCTGTTCCTCATCAGGACTAACCATTGTAAGGCTGGGTTCACACAACGTTTTTAGCCATACGGGACCGCTAAAACTGGACACTCCCATATCCCTGCCGTATGCCGCCCGTATGTATTTCATTTCAATTAGTCGACCGGAGTGAAACGCTGACTCCAGTCGGCTCATTTTTGCCCCGTATATGGTTTTCCCACCGGATCCCAAAACCCTGGTGGACCGCGGTTTTAGGTCCGGTGGAAAACTGCATAGGGGGCAAAAATTAGCCAACCAGTGTCAGCATTTCACTCCGGTCGGCTAATGGAAATGAATTACATACGGGCGGCATACAGCAGGGATACGGAAGCGCCCGGTTTTAGCTCCCCCCAGCCGTATGCAGTCCCGTATGGCATAAAACGTTGTGAACCCAGCCTTAATCAAGACAACCAAACAAAAAGCTTGCAGACATTAAATTCACAGCAATATGTTAAACATGGTATTTATGAACAATACATACGAACACAAGGACTGCCAGAAATATGGAAAGTAGATAATCCACCCAGACTCCACCCATGGGAAAGCTGCATGAAAGCATTTCAAACCCAACCCCCTCCCCAGCCATTTCTACAGACATTTGCAGTGCATAACTAGGGCTCTTTATTCAACAGACCTGTTAGACAGGGTGGAGAAAGTGACTACAGTAAGTATGATGAAACAAGACTGCAAATTCCAGCTCTCTACTGGGTCAGGACACATTGCATGAGGCTGGCAACTATGTTAGTGTCACTTCAGAGTTAAAGGGGTACTCCAAAGGATAGGGGATAAGATGTCTGAAGACGCGGGTCCCGCCGCTGGGAATCCCTGCAATCTCTCCTGCAGCACCCTGTGTCATCTGCATGCCTGATGACGGTCACCACGCCCCCTCCTATAGGCTTGCATTGAGGGAGCGAGCCATCAAGTCATGAGGGGCAGAGCCGTGGCGTCACGATACTCCAGACCCTTTATCGCCCATCATCAGGCACGGAACCCACTCGCTTTGCACAGCAGATGACAGGGTGCTGCAGGAGAGATCACGGGAGTTCCAAGCGGCGGCACCCCCACGATCAGAAATATTATCCCTATCATCTAGATCATCCCTATCATCTTAGATTTAGGCAACTCATCTAGACTCATTCAAGACAACTTTAATGTAGTGCAGTATGGTTAACTTTTTTTTGCAGTGGTTAGTAATTTATTAACTTCAACTTTTTTTCAATGTTAAGTCTAAGGACCACACTTAGAAACTTGCCTAAATCTAAGCTGCTCTGTAATTTACGAACATGCAATGTGACGAATGACATTTAACCCCCCCCCCCCATGCCTTCTTTCCCATGTCTCATCACTCTCCCCCTGCTGATTATCCCGCCACCCCCCCCTTGCTCATTCTCCCACCCTACTCATTATCTCTCCCTACTCATCATCTCTAATTGCGCAATTCTTGGTATTTGCTCAATTTTTTGCACCTTTTGCTTATATGACATTTTAACAAATGACTGCAAGAAGCAGAATTTTTGACTTAGGCAGTGGAAGATATGGAACCTTTCAAAAATGTTGGCAGAACCCTTGTACAGTTTAGTACATTGTTAAACTGCTCAAATTACATAAGGTTATGTGTTATAACACTCATGTTTGGTTATGTCCTTTTTCAAATATAGTAATTTTATTTAACAATTTTTTGCTCATTTTTTCCTTTTATTTACCTCTCAAAAAAATAATTTAAGATGATTTACAGATGTACGTTTTAAATGTTCATTTTTTCTCTTTCAAAATATACTTTAGGGATACATGTCCATATTTAACCCCTTAAGGACGCAGGGTATTTCAGTTTTTGCACTTTGGTTTTATCCTCCTTACCTTTTAAAAATCATAACCCTTTCAATTTGGCACCTAAATTTCAATATTAGGGCTCATGTTTTGCGCCACCAATTCTACTTTGCAGTGACAGTCATTTTACATAAAAAAAAATACACTGTTAAATGGAACAAAAGTTCACTGTGCGACAAAATTGAAAAAATAAAAATGCGATTTTGTAATTTTTGGGGCTTCCGTTTCAACGCAGTGCATTTTTCGGTAAAAATGACACATTTTCTTTATTCTGTAGGTCCTTGCGATTAGGTTTGATTTTGTTTGAAAAAATAACTACATGCACGAAAATGAAGAAATTTAACCCCTTCAGGACCAGGGGTTTTTCCGTTTTTGCACTTTCATTTTTCCCTCCTTACCTTTTAAAAATCATAACTTTCAATTTTGCAGCTAAAAATCCATACGATTGCTTATTTTTTGCGCCACCAATTCTACTTTGTAATGACATCAGTCATTTTACCCAAAAACCTACAAATAAACAGGGGGGAAAAAAATCATTGTGCGCCAAAATTGAAGAAAAAACACAATTTTCTAACTTTTGGGGGCTTCCGTTTCTACACAGTAAATTTTTCGGTAAAAATGACACCTTACCTTTCTTCTGTAGGTCCATATGATTAAAATGATACCCTACTAATATAGGTTTGATTTTGTCGTACTTCTAGAAAAAAATCATAACTACATGCAGGAAAAATGTATACGTTTAAAATGGTCATCTACTGACCCCTATAACTTTATTTTTCCACTTATGGGGCGGTATGAGGGCTCATTTTTTGCACCGCGATCTGAAGTTTTTAGCGGTACCATTTTTGTTTTGATCAGACTTTCTTCGCTTTTTATTCATTTTTTCATTATATAAAAAGTGACCAAAAATACACTATTTTGGACTTTGGTACGCCATTCACCTTGCAGCTTAATTATATCTTTTTTTTTTTTATAATTCGGACATTTCCGCATGCGGCGATACCACATGTTTTTATTACACTTTTTTTTATGGGAAAAGGAGGTTGAGTCAAACTTATTTGGGAAGGGGTTAAACGATCTTAACTTTTTTTTGCAATGTTATAGCTCCCATAGGGGGCTATAATACTGCACAGTGCACACACTGATCTTTTACATTGATCAATGGTTTCTCATAGTAAACAATTGATCGATTATTCTGCCGCTTGACTGCTCATGCCTGGATCTCAGGCACTGAGCAGTCATTCGGCGATTGGACACCAGGAGGCAGGTAAAGGGACTCTCTCCTGCTGTCCTACAGCTGCTCAGGATGCCGTGATTTCATCGCGGCGGTCCTGAACAGCCTGCTGAGCTAGCCGAGGGTAGTTTCGTTTCACTTTAGACACGGCGATAACCAGGGCTGTGGAGTCGGTACATAAATGTTCCGACTCTGGAGTTTTTTTGTACTTCCGACTCCTCTGTATTAATATGCGAATGTATTTTATACATTCCTTGAAGGAAAGAAAGGCAACATACATGTCATTACCACAGGACTACTGGCTGGGAAGCCAACAGTCTACTGTATTGAACAGTGTGTGCTGATCTGCTGCTGAAGATAGGGCAGTGGGAGAATCCAGGAAGGGGCATTTATTATAAAACATGATTTCCCTAGTAGAATCCCATAGTCCTGTTTAAAGGGGTACTACCCCCCTAGACATCTTATCCCCTATCCAAAGGATAGGGGATAAGAGGTCAGATCGCCGGGGACCCCCGGGATCGCCGCTGCAGCACCGCGCTTTCATTACTACACAGAGCAAGTTCGCTCTGTGCGCAATGACGGGCGATACAGGGGTGTGAGCAGGTGAAGTCATTGCTCCGCCCCTTGTGACATCATGGCCTGCCCCCTTAATGCAAGTCTACGGCAGGGGGCGTGATGACGGCCACACGCCCCCTCCCACAGACTTGTATTGAGGGGCGGGCCAAGCCATCACAAGTGGCAGAGCCATGAAGTAACGATGTTCAGGCCCCTGTATCGCCCGTCATTACGCTCAGAACGAACTCGCTCTGTGCAGTAATGACAGCACGGTGCCGCAGCGGCGATCCCGGGGGTCCCCAGCAGCGGGACCCCGGCGATCTGACATCTTATCCCTTGTCCTTTGCATAGGGGATAAGATGTCAAGAGGCGGAGTACCCCTTTAAGCTAACAATCGCGTTTACAAGTTTTTATAGCCTTTTTCCAATGGTTTACAGCTTCAGTCTTGAACTATTGACCCTCCATTCCCTTCACTTATACAAGTGTCTAGTCATGCAAAAAACATTTACTTAATCCCTTATCAGTGAGAGGCTAGGTTACCCATGGGTTCCCTGTAACAGCAGAACACAACACTTTGGAAAGTATAAGTATTGCCGCTCCTAATTGTGCGTTGCGTGCCATATAGTGAAGCACATGAAAAGCATGCTTCTTCAGTCACTTAGTGTGTTCGTTTTGCGGTTACGTGAGGCACTGCATGCATTGATCTTTATTCTTACAATAGAGAAGTCATTAATTATAACTTTTTGTGAATTGAGACATTTAAACTTGCTTTTTTTTTTATTCCAATCTAAATTTAGTAGGAGTCTGTGCATTGTTTGTCAACTCTGAGTCAGACAAAATTTTGGGTACCTGGAGTCTGAGTCCACAGCCCTGGCGATAACTTTGAACGCTGCGTCTAAAGGGTTAATAGCATGCCGCACAACGATCGGTGCTGCATGCTATGAGCCCAGGATCCGCAATGACGAGGGGTCATGGTGTGACCCAGTGTTATAGACCGGGCGTACAGGTACAGGTTAAACCCAACCGTTATTTCCCCCACACTGTTGCATTTACAATTTTTAACAGATAGCGTGTATCCATGTTTAAATTATTTAACCAATTTAATGTACCAAATCTCATTTCTAATGTACAATTCTGCCTTTTTGCTGTTGAACAGTTTTTCTTTAATTTCGCCACCTGCCCGCAGCTGTTAGAATTGTGTACAATTTTTCATTTAACCCCTTAAGGACACAGCCCATTTTCACCTCTAGGACGCAGCCCTTTTTTGCACATCTGACCACTGTCACTTTAAACATTAATAACTCTGGAATGCTTTTACTTATCAATCTGATTCCGAGATTGTTTTTTCGTGACATATTCTACTTTAACATAGTGGTAAATTTTTGTGGTAACTTGCATCCTTTCTTGGTGAAAAATCCCAAAATTTGATGAAAAAATTGAAAATTTTGCATTTTTCTAACTTTGAAGCTCTCTGTTTGTAAGGAAAATTGATATTCCAAATATTATTTTTTTTGGATTCACATATACAATATGTCTACTTTATATTTTAATCATAAAATTGACATGTTTTTACTTTTGGAAGACACCAGAGGGCTTCAAAGTTCAGCAGCAATTTTACAATTTTTCACAAAATTTTCAAACTCGCTATTTTTCATGGACCAGTTCAGGTTTGAAGTGGATTTGAAGGGTCTTCATATTAGAAATACCCCATAAATGACCCCATTACAAAAACTGCACCCCCCAAAGTATTCAAAATGACATTCAGTAAGTGTTTTAACCCTTTAGGTGTTTCACGGTAAAAGCAGCAAAGTGAAGGAGAAAATTCAAAATCTTCATTTTTTACACTTGCATGTTCTTGTAGACCCAATTTTTGAATTTTTACAAGGGGTAAAAGGATAAAATTTATACTTGAATTTGTAGCCCAATTTCTCTCGAGTAAGCACATACCTCATATGTCTATGTAAATTGTTCGGCGGGCGCAGTAGAGGGCTCAGAAGCGAAGGAGCGACAAGGGGATTTTGGAGAGTACGTTTTTCTGAAATGGTTTTTTGGGGGCATGTTGCATTTAGGAAGCCCCTATGGTGCCAAAACAGCAAATAAAAAAAACATGGCATACCATTTTGGAAACTAGACCCCTTGAGGAACGTAAAAAGGAATTAAGTGAGCCTTAATACCCCACAGGTGTTTCATGACTTTTGCATATGTAAAAAAAAATAAAAAATTTCACTAAAATGTGTGTTTCCCCCCAAATTTCACATTTTTGCAAGGGTTAATAGCAGAAAATACCCCCCAAAATTTGTAACCCCATCTCTTCTGAGTATGGAGGTACCCCATAAGTTGACCTGAAGTGCATTACGGGCGAACTACAATGCTCAGAAGAGAAGGAGTCATATTTGGCTTTTTGAGAGCAAATTTTGCTCGGGGGGCATGTCGCATTTAGGAAGCCCCTATGGTGCCAGGACAGCAAAAAAAAACGACATGGCATACCATTTTGGAAACTAGACTCCTTGAGGAATGTAACAAGGGATAAAGTGAACCTTAATACCCCACAGGTGTTTCACGACTTTTGCATATGTAAAAAAAATAATTTTTTTTTTACCAAAAATGCTTGGTTTAGCAAAAATTTAACATTTTTAAAAAAGGTAATAGCAGAAAATACCCCCCAACATTTGAAGCCCAATTTCTCCCGATTCAGAAGACACCCAATATGGGGATGAAAAGTGCTCTGCTGGCGCACTACAGGTCTCAGAAGAGAAGGAGTCTCATTTGGCTTTTTGGAAGCAAATTTTGCTCTGGGGGCATGCCGCATTTAGGAAGCACCTATGGTGCCAGGACAGAAAAAAAAAAACACATGGCATACCATTTTGGAAACTAGACCCCTTGGGGAACGTAACAAGGGGTAAAGTGAACCTTAATACCCCACAGGTGTTTCACGACTTTTGCATATGTAAAAAAAAAAATATTTTTTTTACACTAAAATGCTTGTTTTCCCCCAAATTTTACATTTTTACAAGGGATAATAGCAGAAAATACCCCCCAAAATTTGTAACCCCATCTCTTCTGAGTATGGAAATACCCAATAAGTGGACGTGAAGTGCACTGGGGGCGAACTACAATGCTCAGAAGAGAAGGAGCATCATTGAGCTTTTGGAGAGAGAATTTGGCCATGTGCATTTCCAAAGCCCCCCGTGGTGCCAGAACAGTGGACCCCCCACATGTGACCCCATTTTTAAAACTACACCCCTCACGGAAGGTAATAAGGGGTGCAGGGAGAATTTACACCCCACTGGCATTTGACGTATCTTTGGAACAGTGGGCTGTGTAAATTAAAAATTTTATTTTTCATTTTCACAGACCCCTGTTTCAAAGATCTGTCAGACACCTGTGGGGTGTAAATGCTCACTATACCCCTTGTTACATTCCGTGAGGGGTGTAGTTTCCAAAATGGGGTCACATGTGGGTATTTATTGTTTTGCACTTATGTCAGAACCACTGTAAAATCAGCCACCCCTGTGCAAATCACCAATTTAGACCTCAAATTTACATGGTGCACTCTCCCTTCTGAGCCTTGTTATGCGTCCCCAGAACACTTTGCGCCCACATATGGGGTATCTCCGTCCTCAGGAGAAAATGCGTTACAAACTTTGGAGGCGTTTTTTCTTTTACCGCTTGTGAAATTTTAAAGTATGGGGCAACACCAGTATGTTAGTGTACAAAAATGTTTTTTTTTTTACACTAACATGCTGGTGTAGACCCCAACTTTACCTTTTCATAAGGGGTAAAAGGAGAAAAAGCCCCCCAAAATTTGTTAGGCAATTTCTCCCGAGTACGGCGATACCCCATATGTGGCCCTAAACTGTTGCCTTGAAATACGCCAGGGCTCCAAAGTGAGAGCGCCATGTGCATTTGAGGCCCAAATTAGGGATTTGCATAGGGGTGGACATAGGGGTATTCTAAGCCAGTGATTCCCAAACAGGGTGCCTCCAGCTGTTGCTAAACTCCCAGCATGCTTGGACAGTCAATGGCTGTCCGGAAATGCTGGGAGTTTTTGTTTTGCAACAGCTGGAGGTTCCGTTTTGGAAACACTGCTGTAGGATACGTTTTTCATTTTTATTGGGGGGGAAGGGGTGGTGGTGGGGGGGGGCAGTGTACGTGTGTATATGTAGTGTTTTACTCTTTATTTTATGTTAGTGTAGTGTAGTGTTTTTAGGTTACATTCACACTGACGGCGGATTACACTGAGTCTCCCGCTAGGAGTTTGAGCTGCGGCTGCTGCAGCTCAAACCTGAAGCAGGGAATTCACTGTAATCCGCCGCCAGTGTGAATGTAACCTGTACATTCACATGGGAGGGGGGGGGGGGGGGGGGCAAAACTACAACTCCCAGCATGCACTGACAGAACGTGCATGCTGGGAGTTGTAGTTTTGCAACAGCTGGAGGCACACTGGAAAATACTGAGTTGGGTAATAGAACCTATTACCTAACTCGGTATTTCCCAACCAGTGTGCCTCCAGCTGTTGCAGAACTACAACTCTCAGCATGTACTGATTGCCAAAGAGAATGCTGGGAGATGTAGTTATGCAACAGCTGGATGCACGCAAGTACAACTCCCAGCATGCCGAGACAGCCATTTGCTGTTCCTGAATGCTGGGAGTTGTAGTTTTGCAAGATTTAGAGGGGTTCAGGCTGGAGATCACTGACAGTGGTCTCTAAACTGTGGCCCTCCAGATGTTGCAAAACTACAAATCTCAGCATGCTAAGACAGCAAACTGCTGTCTGAGCATGCTGGGAGTTGTAGTTTTGTAATATCTGGAGGGCTACAGTTTAGAGACCACTGTCAGTGATCTCTAGCCTGAACCCCTCTAAATCTTGCAAAACTACAACTCCCAGCATGCCAACACAGCAAACAGCTGTCAAGGCATGGTGGGAGTTGTAGTTTTGCAACATCTGGAGGGCGACAGTTTAGAGACCACTCTCTAAACTGTCGCCCTGCAGATGTTGCTAGGCAACAGACTCTGCACACGCGGCGTCATACTTACCTCCACCGCCGCCGTGATCACAGCCGCCGCCGCCGCCGGGTAAGTGATCGCCGCCGCCGCCGCTACTGCACGGTTCCCCCCGCTGTGCCCGGACACCGATGGGCGGGCATAGCGCGGGGAACCGAACTTTAACCCCCCCGCCCCCAGTCTTCTATTGGTCGGCCGCTCCGCCGATCAATAGCAGGGATAGGAGGGGTGGCAACCCTGCCACCTCACTCCTATCTCTTCAAGGGGGATCGAGGGTGTCTTGGACACCCCCGATCCCCCTTATTTTATCGCGGCGCCGCGATTGATGGGCAGGGGGAGAGCGCTCCCCCTGCAAACACTATAGATGCCGTGATCAGACTGATCACGGCATCTATGGGGTTAATGCTGCCGGGACCGGCGCGATCGCGGCCCCGGCAGCTGCGGTGGGACTCCGGCTGTGATTGACAGCTGAGTCCCACCCGCGATCTCCTGCGCTGCCCGCGGCAGAGCAGGAGATCGCTTGGACGTATGCATACGTCCATTTGCGCGAACGTGTAATTCGCCTGGACGTATGCATACGTCCAATAGCGGGAAGGGGTTAAAAGATAGAAACCTTTTCAGTCATTTCAAGTTTGCATTTCTCTTTATGTCCTGTAAATTGCACAGCGTGGTTAAATTATTTAACCCATTGACAAAAAATTGCTGTGTTTGGTTACTTTAGATTGTGGTGTCTTGTTAAAATAGAAAATTAGCAGTATGATTTTTGGCTTGTGCAACACCACCATTTATCCTCAGGTCAAAATTGGCTAAATTACTCACCTAGCTGAGTAAACGGTTTCATAATGACAAAATGCCTTTGGCGGCGTCCAGTGCATTCTAAGGTAATGAAAAAAATATGCAATATGTATCAAGTCCGTGCGCCCTTTTGATAAATAAGGCACACAGCAGTAAAAAATAACTTTAAAAAAATTAACATAAAAAATGCTTCTCACAGAAAACATTGATATATCTCCCCCAATGATTATTGGAGATTGCCTGTACTCTACCACCAATATGGTGAGTGTATAACTTGCATCTTATGTCATTCAAGTAGGACACCCTCAGGCTGGGTTCACACCACGTTTTGTTAAATATGGATCCCGAATATGGCTGGGAGGAGGAGGCGGGGCTTAATCGCGGCGCCCGCACTCAGCCGTATTCAGGAACCGTATTTAATGTATGTCTATGAGTCGACCGGAGTGAACCGCAGTCTCCGGTCGGCTTCGTTTTCGGCCGTATGCGGTTTCCAGACCGTAGGCAAAAACGTGGTCGACAACGAAGCCGACCGGAGGCTGCGGTTCACTCTGGTTGGCTCATAGACATACATTAAATACGGTTCCCGAATATGGCTGAGTGCGGGCGCAGCGATTAAGCCCCGCCCCCCTCCTCCCAGCCATATATACGGGAACCGTATTTAACAAAACATGGTGTGAACCCAGCCTTAGGCGGTACTGTGTTTGGATCTCTTTTTACAGCAGCGTTGCCTTCAGCTGTGTGCCTACAGCTTTTGCAAAACCAACTCCCAGCATGCCCAGACATACTTTGACTGTCGAGGAATGCTTGGAGTTGTAGTTTTGCAACAGCTGGAGGCACATATTTGGTAAAACAGTGTTGTTGCAGGCTGTGTTCCTCCTGCAGCCTTGTTAAAGGGGTTATCCAGGAAAAAAAATGTTTTATATATCAACTGGCTCCAGAAAGTTAAGATTTGTAAATTACTTCTATTAAAAAATCTTAATCCTTTCAGTACTTATGAGCTTCTGAAGTTAAGGTTGTTCTTTTCTATCTAAGTGCTCTCTGATGACACGTCTCGGGAAATGCCCAGTTTAGAAGCAAATCCCCATAGCAAACCTCTTCTAAACTGGGCGTTTACCGAGACACGTGTCATCAGAGAGCACTTAGACAGAAAAGAACAACCTTAACTTCAGAAGCTCATAAGTACTGAAAGGATTAAGGATTTTTAATAGAAGTAATTTACAAATCTGTTCAACTTTCTGGAGCCAGTTGATATATAAAAAAAAAAGTTTTTTCCTGGATAACCCCTTTAATCAGTCATCTCGTGTCCATGACCCTTGGACACGTTCATGCTGCTGTGGAACTCTGTGTCACAGGAGGTATGGGTACCATAACTGGTCAAGACCAGTATATGGAGGGTTAACTTTTTTTATTCCAATAGATTCCCTTTATGGAAAAACAAAAATACCCCAATTTCCCATATACTTATTTTATTCCCATAAGCTTTATTAGTTTCCACACAATTAAAAACCGATAGTGCTGTATGCCCTTGTAGTATACTTTCATTGATTTGAATTATCAACATAAGAGCTCTGCCGCTGTGCTCTGTCTTGCTGACAAGTAGTGGCTGAATGTGTCTGCAGATCACATCCTATTGCTTCCTTAGGCAACAGCACTATCCCTAATTAAAATTCCCGACTCTGCCCCCCTTGACATGTTTCGCTACGAAGTAGCTTTATCAAGAAGCGGCGGGCATCTGATGGTATCGGGACCCCTAGTGGTGGAATTTTCAAAGACAGTTTTCTTTAATAAAATGTGAAAATATTTTAAAGAAGTATATTAGAAAAACTATTTTGCCAAGATGTACAACATATAAAAAGTACAACACATAAAAAGTCTCAGTGTCAATTTAAAAATCTATATCATCCATATGCTGTAGAAAAAAAAAATCTGCAAGTAGCCAAATGGGAAAGTTCAGACATATGGATTTTAATGCACCAGCAAACACACTTTTACCTATGACCTATGCCAGTCGCATCCAGTCATACACAAAAAATAATAATAAATAAAAAATAAAAAAGCACTAGGGGTACTCCACTTACAGACATCTTATCCTCTATATAGCCAGGATAGGATATAAGTGACTAATAGCTGGGTCAGGCCGGCTGGGATCCCCGTGATATCCTGCTTGTCACCATGGTTAGTTGCGTGCACCGAGCGATCGCCTCAGTGCTTGATTACTGGTAATCACAGCTCGAAGCTGTGGCCGACATGCCCCATTCACATTTCTCTATGGATATCTGGAGACACACAAATGTATGAAAAAGAAAAAAGGTGTGTGGTGACCGCTGCCGTTCCAAAGCCTAGAACAGCCAACGTCCTGACCATAAATGTTCAGAACGTCAGGGTGCCGGGACGGAGAAACAAGCGGTCGGACCCCCAGCAATCAGACACCTTATCGCCTATCCTTTTGATTGGTACAAGAAATCTTATTTCTGAGTACCCCTTTAAGGCTTGCACAAACCAGCAAGTCATGTAAAAAGGCTTCTATAACAAGTGTCGTCCCGTGCGTACAACCAGAGAGACGCAGGAGGACCTCAGGATCGTCGCGGGAGAACATACGCCGGCCGGGGCCTGGTAAGTGACCGCGTCATCTTCTTCAGTGTTTCGGTCACAGCTCCCCCGATCCCGGCACCTACTGCTATGGTCCATAGGCCATAGCAGTAGATGTGACCCGGGGCCGGAGGAGCGGTGACCGGAATGGCTGTAAGCTGTATGTCTGTGGGGTGGGGGAACTGCTGACCTAATGTGGGGGGAGCTGCCTAATATTTGGGGGGGGGAGCTGCCTACTATTGTTGGGGGGGGGGAGCTGCCTACTATTGTTGGGGGGGGGGGGAGCTGCCTACTATTGTTGGGGGGGGGAGCTGCCTACTATTGTTGGGGGGGGGGGGAGCTGCCTACTATTGTTGGGGGGGGAGCTGCCTACTATTGTTGGGGGGGGAGCTGCCTACTATTGTTGGGGGGGGGGGAGCTGCCTACTATTGTTGGGGGGGGGGGAGCTGCCTACTATTGTTGGGGGGGGGGAGCTGCCTACTATTGTTGGGGGGGGGGAGCTGCCTACTATTGTTGGGGGGGGAGCTGCCTACTATTGTTGGGGGGGGGGGAGCTGCCTACTATTGTTGGGGGGGGGGGAGCTGCCTACTATTGTTGGGGGGGGGGGGAGCTGCCTACTATTGTTGGGGGGGGGGGGAGCTGCCTACTATTGTTGGGGGGGGGGAGCTGCCTACTATTGTTGGGGGGGGGGGGGGAGCTGCCTACTATTGTTGGGGGGGGGGAGCTGCCTACTATTGTTGGGGGGAGGGAGCTGCCTACTATTGTTGGGGGGAGGGAGCTGCCTACTATTGTGGGGGAGGGAGCTGCCTACTATTGTGGGGGAGGGAGCTGCCTACTATTGTGGGGGAGGGAGCTGCCTACTATTGTGGGGGAGGGAGCTGCCTACTATTGTGGGGGAGGGAGCTGCCTACTATTGTGGGGGAGGGAGCTGCCTACTATTGTGGGGGAGGGAGCTGCCTACTATTGTGGGGGAGGGAGCTGCCTACTATTGTGGGGGAGGGAGCTGCCTACTATTGTGGGGGAGGGAGCTGCCTACTATTGTGGGGGAGGGAGCTGCCTACTATTGTGGGGGAGGGAGCTGCCTACTATTGTGGGGGAGGGAGCTGCCTACTATTGTGGGGGAGGGAGCTGCCTACTATTGTGGGGGAGGGAGCTGCCTACTATTGTGGGGGAGGGAGCTGCCTACTATTGTGGGGGAGGGAGCTGCCTACTATTGTGGGGGAGGGAGCTGCCTACTATTGTGGGGGAGGGAGCTGCCTACTATTGTGGGGGAGGGAGCTGCCTACTATTGTGGGGGGGGGAGCTGCCTACTATTGTGGGGGGGGAGCTGCCTACTATTGTGGGGGGGGAGCTGCCTACTATTGTGGGGGGGGGAGCTGCCTACTATTGTGGGGGGGGGAGCTGCCTACTATTGTGGGGGGGGGAGCTGCCTACTATTGTGGGGGGGGAGCTGCCTACTATTGTGGGGGAGCTGCCTACTATTGTGGGGGAGCTGCCTACTATTGTGGGGGAGCTGCCTACTATTGTGGGGGAGCTGCCTACTATTGTGGGGGAGCTGCCTACTATTGTGGGGGAGCTGCCTACTATTGTGGGGGAGCTGCCTACTATTGTGGGGGAGCTGCCTACTATTGTGGGGGAGCTGCCTACTATTGAGGGGGAACTCCCGACCTAATGTGGGGGAGCTGGCAATCTAATGTGGGGGAATCTAATCTAATGAGCGGAGCGCTGCATTTTACCAGAAGACGGGGAGAAGTCATTTTCGGTATCGGTTTCGGTCGGACATTTTTTTTTTTCGGTTTCGTTTCGGTTCTGAAATTTCCATTTCGGTGCACCTTTAAGAAAAAGCAAGGCTTATATATCTAGTGAACAGAATTATTTTTTTCTTGACACACTGCATACTGGGTAGCACACTGTAGTGGCCACAGCATGACTGTAAAGGACACATTCATAAATCCTCCATTGGTTTGTAAAGAGTCAATGTTGCTAAGCAACCATTATTAAGGCGCTGTTAGTGCAGCTTATGGAGCACATGTGCAAGCCATCTTCAGTTTATAAGCTATATAAGACCTTAACTGTCCAGGATATTTAGATTCCTGCAATTTTCTACATTGTACAGTACTTAAAAGGAAAAACTGTCAGCTGTTCACCCACACGAAACCCAATACACTGTGTTCTAGTGTGGGCGAACAGGATTCTAACGAGGGGTCACTTATTTTGGTCCATTGGCTGCAGAGATATTTGCTTGTAAAGTTCTGGTATTTCATCCATGACTAGCGCTATGAAGGCATTGCCCCCACGGGCTGGCCGCCTCCGCCTCCCGGAGTGAAGGTCCTCAGCCCGCCCCCCTCTATTAGCATATTCATTATATCTTCAACTCCATGTCCTAGTGACATGGAGTCACAGGTCACGTGATCGCAGCATTCTGAAATCTTCCGACGCATGTGCTCTGCAGACGAGCGCTCTGCTAGGATGTGGAGTTGAAGATAATGAAAATGCTAATAGCGGGGGCGGGCTTAACACGTTCACTCCGGAAGGTGGAGGCATCCTGCCAGCGGGGGCAATGCCTTCAAAGCGCTAGTCATGGATGAAATACCAGAATTTTACAGGCAACTCTCTAGGCAACCAGTCAACCAAAATAAGTAATTAACCCTCGATAGAATCCTGTTCACCCACACTATAATACAGTGTATTGGGTTTCGTGTGAACAGGCTGACAGTTATTCTTAAAAATTTGCCCATACAAATTCAATAGCAGTCAGAGTTTATTCAGCCAAAAGCTTTCTTCTGAACCACACATGCATGGGAATGGGACCAGTGCTGAATCTCATTCATTTAAATGAGCCGAACGGAGTCAGATTTTTTTACCCCTGAATCCGGTTTTGTGGCCGGACTAAAAACCGTGGTATGCTAAAAGTTTAGCACACATTAACCCCTTTACTAAAAGTTCAAATCACTCCCCATATGAAAACATGTAAAAATAAAAACTTAATTGGTATCGCCGCGTAAAAATACAACATATTCCTTATGTTTAATGGTGTAAAATACCAAACCCCAGAATTGAGTTTATTATTATTTTTTTTTATATAACTTATCCCAGAAAAAAATAAAGTAAAATGCAATAAAAAAAAAAAAAAAGTCTGATCAATATCAAAATGGTCCCAATACAAACAACAGAAAAGAGTGCAAAAACTGAGCCCTCATACAGCCTGGTATACGAAAAAAACAAAATCAGAGTCAGAAATGGTCAAAAAAATATTCTGAAAAGTTAAATATTTTAATTAAAGGAGTACTCTGGTGCAGAGTACTCCTGCTCAGTCCTGCCCGGGCTACTCCTTTAATAAGACATCATGGAAACTATACAAATTTGGTCACTGCAATCGGGCTGACCTTAAGTATCAAAATAACCTTTACATCTGATCACAAGGTGTATAGAATTTATCCCTTTTAGGACGAAGCCTATTTTGACCTTAACTCCTTAAGGACCCAGCCATTTTACACATTGGGACCTGGCCATTTTTTTGCACATCAGACCACTGTCACTTTAAACATTAATAACTCTGGAATTCTTTTAGTTATTCTGATTCAGAGATTGTTTTTTCGTGACATATTCTACTTTAACATAGTGGTAAAATTTTGTGGTAACTTGCATCCTTTCTTGGTGAAAAATCCCCAAATTTGATGAAAAATTTAGCATTTTTCCAACTTTGAAGCTCTCTGCTTGTAAGGAAAATGGATATTCCAAATAATTTTTTTTTTATTCACATATACAATATGTCCACTTTATGTTTGCATCATAAAATTGACGAGTTTTTACTTTTGGAAGACATCAGAGGGCTTCAAAGTTCAGCAGCAATTTTCCAATTTTTCACAAAATTTCCAAAATCACAATTTTTCAGGGACCAGTTCAGGTTTGAAGTGGATTTGAAGGGTCTTCATCTTAGAAATACCCCACAAATGACCCTATAATAAAAACTGCAGCAAAGTGAAGGAGAAAATTCACAATCTTCATTTTTTACACTCGCATGTTCTTGTAGACCCATTTTTTGCATTTTTACAACGGGTAAAAGGAGAAAATGGATTGTTATTTTTGTAGCCCAATTTCTCTCGAGTAAGCACATACCTCATATGTCTATGTTAAGTGTTCGGCGGGCGCAGTAGAGGGCTCAGAAGCGAAGGAGTGACAAGGGGATTTTGGAGAGTACGTTTTTCTGAAATGGTTTTTGGGGGGCATGTCACCTTTAGGAAGCCCCTATGGTGCCAGAACAGCAAAATCCCCCACATGGCATACCATTTTGGAAACTAGACCCCTTGAGGAACGTAACAAGGAATAAAGTGAGCCTTAATACCCCACAGGTGTTTCACGACTTTTGCATATGTAAAAAAAAAATATATAATTTTTTTCACTAAAATGTGTGTTTCCCCCAAAATTTTACATTTTTGCAAGGGTTAATAGCAGAAAATACCCCCCAAAATTTGTAACCCCATCTCTTCTGAGTATGGAGGTACCCCATAAGTTGACCTGAAGTGCACTACGGGCAAACTACAATGCTCAGAAGAGAAGGAGTCACATTTGGCTTTTTGAGAGCAAATTTTGCTCGGGGGCATGTCGCATTTAGGAAGCCCCTATGGTGCCAGGACAGCAAAAAAAAAAAAAAAAAAAACACATGGCATACCATATTTTTTCACTAAAATGTGTGTTTTGGGGGGCTTTTTTCCCTTTTACCTCTTGTCAAAATGAAAAGTATAGGGCAACACCAGCATGTTAGTGTAAAAAAAAATTTTTTTTTACACTAACATGCTGTGTAGACCCCAACTTCACCTTTTCATAAGGGGTGAAAGGAGAAAAAAGCACCCCAAAATTTGTTAGGCAATTTCTCCCGAGTACGGCAATACCCCATATTAGGGATCGACCGATTATCGGTATGGCCGATACTATCGGCCGATAATCACGATTTTGGGCATTATCGGTATCGGCAATTACCTTGCCGATAAGCCGATAATGCCCCGCCCCCCCCCCACCCACCGCGTCGCACCCCCCACCGTGATGCTGGGCGGTATACCGGTATGGATTTTTGCCCCTCCCCCACCCTCCGAGTCAATAAAAAAAATTAACTTACCCATAATGGGGGTAGTGCGGGCCATCCATCCTTCCTTCCTGTAGTGTCCGGGGGCGTTCCGGGTGAAGAGTGAACCGGTCCGGGCTGTCCTTCTCCACTCAGGGCAGGCTCCGGCCTAGTACACTGCATACACGCCGCTACGCCGTGACGTCAGGTGTGTCGCTGCGCACGGGCGTCACTGCACAGCGGCGTCTATGCAGCGTACTAGGCCGGAGCCTGCCCGGAGTGGAGAAGATGACCGCCGGAGAAGAAGGACCGCCCGGACTCTTCAACCAGAACGCCCCCGGACACAACAGGAAGGAAGGATGGATGGCCCGGACCACCCTGACAGGTAGGGGAGAGAAGCGGGTGGCGGCAACGGCCTATGGCAAAAGCCACTGCAGATCATTGATTTAAAGCGCCCGCTTTAAATCAATGATCTGCAGCGGTGTAGCAGGCGGTTAAATAGCCGATAACTTATACCGGAATATCGGTATAAGTTATCGGCTATCTGCCCTAACCTGCACCGATTATCGGTATCGGCCCTAAAAAAACAATATCGGTCGATCCCTACCCCATATGTGACCCTAAACTGTTGCCTTGAAATACGACAGGGCTCCGAAGTGAGAGAGCACCATGCGCATTTGAGGCCTGAATTAGGGATTTGCATAGGGGTGGACATAGGGGTATTCTACACTAGTGATTCCCAAACAGGGTGCCTCCAGCTGTTGCAAAACTCCCAGCATGCTTGGACAGTCAACGGCTGTCCGACAATACTGGGAGTTGTTGGTTTGCAACAGCTGGAGGCTCCATTTTGGAAACAGTGGCGTACCAGACGTTTTTCATTTTTATTGGGGAAGGGAGGGGAGGGGGGCTGTGTAGGGGTATGTGTATATGTAGTGTTTTTTTAATTTTTATTTTATTTTGTGGTAGTGTAGTGTAGTGTTTTTAGGGTACAGTCACACGGGCGGGGGATTACAGCGAGTTTCCCGCTGTGAGTTTGAGCTGCCGCGCAAAATTTGCTGCATCGCAAACTTGCAGCCTGATACTCACTGTA